>NC_040883.2:11166797-11371797 GCF_900634795.4 Betta splendens
AGAGACGCTCGCGAGGCAGAACTGGAGCCGAACGCCTTGACTGCGGCTGAAGCCGAATTCCTGTCTGTGTCTTTTCAGTGACTGAGCGTTGGGGTTTTCTTTTTTATAACCTTTGAATCGGCCTGAGGGCAAAAGGGCAGAGGGGGGATTACGGTATGTTCACATCCGGATGCTTCTAGAATCAGTCGGAGGAGACCGGGCTGGTGTCGATCCGGGCCCAGTGTGGTTTGGAAGCCTGGACGCCGACAGAACCCGGCCCAGGTGGCTCAGGGAGGATGAGCAGGACTCCCAGCGTTCCTTCCACCTGTCATGCTTTGATCAGGCCTCCAAAGCAGTGAAACAGCACATTTAGAGCCCACTGAAGGCAGCGGAGGGGTCACGGGAGGTCAGGCCTTTCATTTAGCAACCAGGTCAGAAGTTAAAGCCGTGTCCCAGACGCCCTTTGATACGCGGATGAAACGGGCGTCGTGGCATCGAGCGCTCGATCCCTGTCTGCGGAGCAGGATCCCGACAGATGCTGCTTTTCAGCCTGATCGTGCGTTTAACACCACGTCTCCTCCATCGCTCGGCATCGCTCCCTTCTTCTTCACGTGACGTTGCATGGAGCTCATGCTCACGCGTGACTGACTCCCATTAAGCAGCTACGCTGTGACGTTCTCAGACAGGGCTGCGCTTCTCGCCGCATCCATCCATCCATCAGCGTCGCCGGCTCCCGTCCCGTCGTTAGTTTTAGTGAGAGATGTCCGGTCCCCTCAACAAAAACAAACATGGCAGGCGGCGGCGGATCCATTAATCAGACCGGGCATTTGCCGATAGTTATGTTTCACTTCCAACTAATGCGCATCGAATGACTCCCAATAATGCACCAGCGACAGTGTGAATGCGCTCCCAGGAGATCAGCTGATCGATGACTCGTCCGCGTCGGATCCGCCGCTGTCAGAGCAGCAGTGACGATGGGCGTCCTCGCTCACCGGACGCGTCTCTTTCTCACCTCGGCCTTCGTTCCATCGATTCCCTCCGTGGGGTTTGCGGATCTGACCCGCGGGGTTGTCGGGTCAACGCCGCGGCTCCGGTCCAGGACAGGAACCGAGCAGTGGAGCGTAACAGGTTGACGCCGTCCTCCTGCTTCGCTCCGAGGCTTCTCTGCGTCTGCAGCGAGTCTCTGAGCTGTCTCTCATGTCTTATTTATATCAGATTCTGTCTGTCATCCTAATTTTTCTTTGACTTCAAGCGGCCCTTTGTATTCCTCTGTTTTCTCTTGGTTCATCAGATCTTGTTACATTAATCCTCTTGTCACTGCTTCCATTTCTCCGTCTCACTCATGGTGACTCTGCTTATCTGAACTGTTTGCTCAACTCCATTTTTTATGACCTCGTCTTCCCTTCATTTTCCATCTTTCTGTACTTTCTCCCAGTCTTTCCCTCCCCCTCCTCCCTCCCTACCTCCCTCCCTCAGCCGCCCTTCCTCTCGTTGATCAGACAGTTGAAGCAGCCAAGCTGCCGGAGGCGAGAGCAGACAGAGGAGCCGCTCTGTCCGACCTCCCTCCCTCTCTGGAGAGGCAAACTAATGCCGACACGCCAATAAGCTGTAAGGAGACAATTATTCACCATTTATATCAGCTCCCCGTCTTTCTAAGTTAGCGCAGCCACCCGCTTCGAATGTTATCACCCTATTAGACGCCTGTTATCGGGGAACATCGCACCCATAATTATGCTCCAGTTGGGCCAAGCTGCACCTACAGGACCAGTAGGCCACAACCTGCAGCTCCACCCCTTACAACCGCATTGCATCTATTGGTGGGTACATGTTTACACCCAGGGGTCAAAGGTCATTACTGGAAGTTGATCAACATTCGAGGGGAAGCGAAGGCTCTTAACCCCCGGCTGCTCGGCTGGATGTGGTCAGTGTAATTAGAGCGGGCAGCTCCCACGTGTGCTTGTCTGCAGCTGTTTGAATCTGAAGCGCTGTTTGCCGGAAAGAAGCGACGGCGCTCGGACGACCAGCGTGGACCGAATTACGGCTGAGCCGTGAGACGCTTCCTCCGGTCCTTCCACCATTCCGTGTTTGAGGTGAAGTTCGAGGCGAACGTGCTGCCCGCTTCCTTCCTGTCTGTTCGGCGACAACGGCCGTGGAGCGACGTGAAGGTTTCTCCTCCCGGTGAATCGATGCTAATTACATCGGCGCCCCCACCTCTCGGGCGGGGTTCGCGCTCGGCTCTGGCCTTTCCCTCCTCGCCCGCTGCTTCCCTCGCCCTCGCCCCCCCTCCCCCCTGTCTCCCCTCATCACGCGGGAGGTGAAGCCGTCTGAGGCCGCTCGCACGCGACCCGGCCTCCTCGTGGGTCGGTCTGATGCTGTAGTCGTCACGCATCCACCCTCCATCATCTCCTGTGGTTCATTGCAACTACTGCTTCTCTGCGCTTTGACTGAAGTCACTGGCTTCTCTCTTCTTGCCAACTGTTTTCAATTGCCCCACGGTTTTGAACCCTCACCTCCCACCGGGCCGCTCTCAGCTCCTCGCCTGCTTTGGACTCTACCACATATAAATATTCCAGGAAGCCCCCAAATTCAATAGAGGCTGCTGGACGTGCTATCGCTGACAGAGTGTGGTTTTGGCATCAGCTGGTGAGTTCAGGGACGCTACAGAGCGTAGGTTATTTATCTTTAAAGAAGCCCCGACACAACAAAACCATGAGGCCCTTACTGTATATTTAATGAGCTGAGAGAAGTGAATAAGCTGTGACATACAGTATCAACACTTCACTGTGTTGAATGTTTCCCCTTCGTGTTTTCCTGACATTCAGCATTTATTCCAGTCCAGTCCGGTACATTTTGACTCATCTGTCCGATATTTGATTTCACACTGGATTAGAGTCATAACGTATCCTGTGACATGCACTTACCTCCCGCACGTCTGAGAGAAGAATGAGCCTTCTGACCTTCTAATGGAGAGCGAGGTCTCAGTTTTCCCATCGACGTCAGACACAAACACGCGTAACGCTGCAGCATTTCTGTCGTGCGGATGCAGAAGTAACGGGATACGTCTGTGCACCGAGGCCGGCGCTAGCGTTCCACCGCATTCTGTTGCGCTGCAGAGATGTTACTTCATACATAATGTGGCCTCTCTCTCTCCCTCTCTTTGTGTCTGTCCGTGCGTTCGCTCAGCTCCAGCCAACGCCCAGATCGTGCACTCAGGCGCAGCGTGTAACGTCAAGGACGATAACATCAGCGAGAGGATCTACACAATCAAGGAGGGCGACATGCTGGTGCTTCAGTGTATTGTCAAAGGGCATCCGCGACCACAGGTAAGGCCCAGCTGCCGCATCCGCACAACAAGCAGTCAGCACCACAACATCCACTTTGATGCCTCAGTCACACCCATAAAAACACTTAATCTTTCGCTGGATTTTCCGTGAAAGCCTCAGACTCAAGCTCATATCTGGAAATTTAATGGAGCCCTGTTGTCCTCACTCAAATATAGCAAAGCCCCGGGTCTTAGCGGGCTGATGATGATGTTATAACGCATCAACACCTTCCGAAATCTGGGAAACGTTTGCTTTGTTTACATGCGTGCCTGCCTGGGTTCAGGCGAGCGTGTCAGTGGCAGAGCTGGTGAGTGAGACGCCCACAGGCGACGTGGACGTACGAGAAGCGCGGGCTGCGAGTCACGCACGGCCCGGGCAACGCGGCGCACGCGATGCGTTCAGGGGCTTTAGCTTGGGTTTAATCATTCTAACCTTGCTCAGTCTCCTCAGCTGCTTCAGCGTCGTTTCCCCGGATCCTCACTGGCCTCGGTTGCAGCCTCCGTGTGTTTAGTTGTGCGTTACACAAGCAGCGGTGACTTAAAGGTCACGGGTTCAATTCCCCTGCTTAGCCGGTGGGCTAAATATCCTCTAACGGTGCAGCTGCACCAAAGAACGGGGTCAGATGTGTTATGGTGAATACACAACAGAAGGTCCAGTTGACTGCGCTGCTGAATTTCCTTGTGTCCCTTTAAGCAGAACTAATTGTGTTACGCAACAGCCCCGGCCGCGTCGCACAGGCTGCGTTTGGAGCGAGGCCAGCGCCGCCTCTAAAAGAGTCGGACCGCGTGCGAGCGCACAGACGCACAACGACGGCAGCAGGCTCGTGGGGGGAACGGGGCACATCTGGCTCCCTGGCCCGAACTCCAGCAACTCGTTTGTGTGTGCGGTTGTGTGTCCACTGGCATCACATCCACACGGGTAAAGCAGCACACGTGGGTCTGGGCCTTGTTTGTGTGCGCGTGTGTCAAGCTAATCATCCGCACTGTACGTAGCAAATGAATGAAGACTTAACCCAGAGATGCTCACGTTTACGAACTGCACAAGAATACAGAGCGACTAAAACTTGATTTTCGCCAGGGCTGAAACAATCATCATTATACAAAACATACTTTATAGAAACAAAGTTCTCTCCCCTGGAGGAGCTCAAAGATGTAGGAAATTGCGTCAGTGATTGCTTGTTCTCTGGGTTGGAGGTGGGAGCGTTTTATGAATAATGATCACACTGGTCACGTCGTCAGAATGTAAAACTTCTAGAGCGAGTGGCCGATGCAGACGCCGACTGCCTGTAGCTAAGGCCGCGCGATGTGTGTGAGCAGAGACGGAGACAAAGCAGCAGACAACGGAGTCTGGCGGTTGCAACCGTGAAGGAATTAAATTTCCCAACGCCCGCACACGAGGAAGCGGAGCTAGAGATCAGCGAGCGGCAGCTCAGCAACTAAACTCAGGGGGTTTTTAGTGCAACTCTAAAAAAGGTCAGTTTGTAAGAATGTAAAACGAGGAAAGGCTCCAACAGTTCAGTCAAACACAACGAGACTCGTGTGTTTCGCGCATTAAGTTCACGAACCTTGTGATGAGCATCATCTCAACTCGTGGTAGAACAAGTTGTGGACCTATACTTCTTCTTAGTTTGGGAACGAAACTGTGCACGATGTCGGTTCCAGTCGCCACCGCGTCTGCGTCTGCGTCTGCGCCTGCATCGTCTTCTCCTCGCCTTTCGTCCCGTAATTGTGGTTTTAAAGCTCTGACTATAGCCTCTAAAGTAAACATCATCCAACTGGCTTATTTCCTACAGCAGCCGGAAAAAAATCGGAGCCAAAGTAACGTTCACAATATTTTACGTTTCCAGCCGCCTGCGTGTCACAGTTTTCCTCATGCATCATCTGATTCGTTCCTCAGGGGCTATAGTCAGATCCAGTAATGTTGGATGATGGAGGGACGCTGCTCAGTGTGAGACTCGTTCTAATGATGTTCAATCAAACTCCTTTATGTTCAGTTGAGTTTGCTTCGTGGCCGTTGGTCCACCTTCATTGGTTGTTTTGTCTTCCCTGATGAAATATGGAGCAGACTTGATTCTGCCCCTCAGTAAAGGTTATTGTGTGACATGTGCACACAGGGAGACACATTTACATGATGGAGATTAGATAACAACGGCAGGATGAAGCAGTGTAAGGACAATAGAAGAGGAATCGAACAATAAGAGAGGAGGTGGCAACAGAGGAACCAAGAAAGATCCAGCGATAAGAGATAAGAGCAGAAATGACGATGCCTGCGGAGATAAAGAGAAAAGACGATTCAAAGTCAAGGCAGTGACGAGTGTGTTTATCACAGCAGAGACGGCTGCGGCAGCGGAGGTTTGACCTCTTGACCTCTGCAGCACCACATCCTTCTCTTCTCCAGCAGGGAACCAGCGGGACCTGCTGGAACTGGGCCTACTGGGCTTACTGGGTTTCCTCGAACCTCAGCTCTCTCTGCTCTTTGGCTTCTCTGAGTTCCTAAAAACATTTTATACCTTAGTTTCTCCTCATTCTGAAGGTTTTTAGAGTTTGGGGACAAAATAATCGACGGATGCTCACATGCAGCTCAAAACGAGACTTTGTGGCAGCTCCTCACCTGCACCTTATAAGCTCCTCATCATCTCCTCTCCAGCTCCTCATGCAGCTCCTCACACAGCTCCTCACCAGCTCCTCATCAGCTCCTCACCAGCTCCTCATCAGCTCCTCATCAGCTCCTCATCAGCTTCTCACCAGCTCCTCATTAGCTCCTCACCTGCTTCTCACGCAGCACCTCACCTGCTCTTCATCTACTCCTCAACAGCTCCTCATGCAGCTCCTCACACAGCTCCTCACCAGCTCCTCATCAGCTCCTCACCAGCTCCTCATTAGCTCCTCACCAGCGTCCCATCAGCTCCTCATTAGCTCCTCACCAGCTTCTCATGCAGCACCTCACCTGCTCTTCATCTACTCCTCAACAGCTCCTCATCAGCTCCTCACCTGCTTCTCACACAGCTCCTCACCAGCTCCTCTAGTTCTGCAGGGTGTTTGCCTCCTATGGTACTACAGCTACAGAAGTGCAGCGAGTCGTCTCCTCTCTTCTGTCCTCGGTGGGAAGTTTGTGTTGGCCTCTAGGTGTTGGCTGACACACAAGCTGTTCGGCTGCTGGCTTATTATTTATGGATGCACTCGGGTTTCGCATGGATGTCCTCGTAACGCTCTCTGTGTTCACCCTTCAGAGGTACAATACATTTACGAGTTTGTGCCGACAACATTTGAACACATTTATTGATAAACGCGCCCACCGCAGAGCGACCGCACCGACTCTTTAAAAACATTAGAGCCTCATGATTTATTAACCATATGAGCTGTTTCACAGCAGCTCCAGTCTTTTCATCCGTCTCTGGCTTCCAGCTTTGGGAGAGGGTTGCTGGCGTCCCACATTTTGATGGGTCTATTTAAGATCATAGGAATATGATGCATGAGTTCTGATTGGCAGTACATTTTTTATGCTTCTGCATTTTCAGCCCAGACATATTACTAAGAAACCCCTGGTACCGTCTACGGCTTGATTTTAATTCTGGAACAATTTGGCTTCCAAAAGTTCCCAGTGTGGCTTTCCTTGCTCCATCCTCCTCCTTTCGAAGAAGGAGGATCCAATTTAGCCATGTGAGGCCCGGCCGATAAATAGCTGCTTTACTGAGAATGAGTCTGATTAGGGATTTATCCAATCCTTTATCAAGACTGATTGTTTATGTTTGCCTGCGCTAGATTGGATTGAAGAGAAGCTCTCACCCTGATCCATACAGAGGAGAGGAATCTAATCATTTGTGTGTCTGTGTCTTTCTCCTCGTCCTCTTTCTGTTGCACCCGTTATCCCTCAAATCGCCTCTTCCTCTTTCTTCTTTGTGTTTTGTCACTGTCATTGTAAATTCCTTCTTCTTCACACGCTTTTCTTTTATCTCTATGACTTATATTTCTTCCACCTCCGTATCGTCTTCATTTCTGTCTCTGCCTCCCGATTTTGCTGTTCCTCTTTTTTTTAGGTTTTCTCTCTTATTTTCCCAACAAGCCAAACATTAAGTCAGAAGGCGTTAGTTCACCTGAAGGAGCTGTTCGGGTCGGGAACGATTCCCTGTTTGTGCATATTTTGGCAAAAACAAACTAAAGTGCAGGTTCAAATTCAAATTTCCCCCGAGGTCATTGATTATAGACCTGAATATCTCAATATTCATCAAAGAAAGAAAGTAATACACAGTAAAAGCCAAGTGTTAGAGGTCACCTCCTGCAGAAGGTGCTCGTGGCATCGCTCCAGGGACGGCAGGGCTTTTAGTTAACAAAGCACTGTAGTCGCTCACAGAGCTTCTCCTGCTGCACACACACATAGACACAAACTCAGCCTCATGGCTTCTTCCAGAACACAATGGGAGAGCAAATGGTTTTTCTGAAAGTGATTCCTACCGTCTTATTATTTATTCATGGGTCTGCTGGTCATTGCAACCTTGAAACCGGCCCGTGTGTGTGTGTGTGTGTGTGTGTGTGTGTGTGTGTGTGTGTGTGGGAGAGAAATGAGTTCTGTAAAAGAGGAAAAAGAGAGCCACAGAGCGCGGTGGGGGAGGGGTGGAGGCTGCGGTCTGGATCACGGTTTGGGTTTCCGTCCTTGAGGGGTGAGTGGAAGGCGATCGATAGTGAGGCCGATCAGGTGGCAACACGAGGCACCGAGCGGGAACACGACCTAGACGCCGACAAGGTCACTGCATGACCCCAAAGTAGTTGGGAGACGACAAAGATGATGAGGAAGATGAAGATGATGGAGACAGTACAGATGGTTCATCGTGTAATGCACCAGCCAGGTTGTCCTCATTAGTAATGTGCTCATGTTTGATCTGCGCTGAGTGAAACCTGCCTGGAGAAAGCAAAGTTCTTCAATCCTTCACCCAGGGTTCCTGTTTACATGACGCGTAATTTGTCGACCTACACGATCAACTGTAACCCTGAAACACACAAATATATGTTCATGCAAGACGAACATGCGCCACTTTGATCCAACTATCTACTGACTTACTGTAAACGGAACAGACTCGTGTCTTCAGTGCATGTTTTGGACCGTGACCGTACAAATCCGAGCACAACAAGTCGCAACAACCGAAAAGCCGACCGGTGATGAGAACGGCGCTGGGAAAAGCACACGCTGACCAGAACGTCTGAAAGATCAAGACCCGAGGACGCGCCGGCAAATGGTTGTTGTGCGTCGAGGAGCCCATGAAAATCAATACGTGACATTAATCTAGAAGGGCCTTCCAGGAAGTCGTGCTCACAATGGGAAGCGAGCTGGAGCCTCTGCGCTGGTGCAGCGGACTGAGTCGGTGGACACGAGGCTCCTTAAAGCAGCGTTCAGATGAATCCTGTTGACTAATCAACCTTCCTGACACTCGATGGAGGCTGTCATTTCTGTATATGACTGTACTTCAACCCGAAACATGCAGCAAACTACTTGAGATGTGTCTGAGACATGGCGTAGGCGCCTTCACCAGAAAACGGACCATGAGAAGGGCTGGGAAACGCTTCCTGGACGCCGTGCGATGACTTAGTTCCTCATCGTTGTCACAACTATCAACAACGCTGACTCTGTGGGCTTCGGGGTCGATTCAAAGGGGACGACTGCTGCTGATGAGTCTCGGGCAGCAAATCAGAGGCACGCTCTTCTATACGTGCTCTGTACGTTTGAGTGTCTCTGGAGTGTCTGCTGTCATGGTAACGCACTGTACTTTGCAAAGAGCCCTTCACTGAGGCTAAAAATAATAAACATCAGGTCCAATGTCTGCAGGTCTGCGCTCGCCAAGTTAAATGAAGTGGTGGGAAAAGAAGCAAACCGTGTCAACAGCGGCCAGACACAGGCCACAGGCGGACACACCTGCATGTTTACATGCAGATAGAAAGATAAGAGTAGATAATATAAGAGATAACGCCAGTGTGGGAAGGTTGTGGAGGCCTGGAAGCAGGTAACGGATGACAGGAAACTGTAGTAGATCAACAACCAGATCAATTTTTATTGCCTGAATTTGGTGGCTGCGCTGATGAGCCTCCGGCCGCTGATGCGCATCGCTCCGATACTGTAGCTGCTGCAGATCGGTATCGCTTCGCGCCTAATGCACAGCTCCGAGTGCGTCTCCGCTCGGGTTTCTCATTCCTCAGCACGCCGGCATCGCCACGCCGCTCGGCGATGACATCACCCGCTCCGCTCACACACTGACTCAGATAACGCGGCTCATGTTCCCGCTATCGCGCGTGTCCAGCGCCGAACCCAACACGCTCGATCGCTGGAACCTGCAGCCGGAGCCCGTTTGGAGCGAACTGCAGCGAACTGAAGGTCAACAAACTTAAAGAGTCTGAAAAAAACATAAATTATTTAAGAACGAGAGAACGAGAGACAGTATAATATTCCTCCTCATTGTAGAACAAACGTACTGATCAAAGTACGTAAAAAGTAAAGTCAAGTTATTTTTCATTACACTATTTGAACTTGATTGTCTTCATATATGAATCTGAATCTGCCCAAAGTGTGTATAATTTATATGAACGTCACAAATCAAGTGCTGAGTAAATGTGCTCATCGACAAAGACATTTTTATTAACATCGTACGTCACTTAACTTTATCCTTTAATCCATTTATTTAGAATTTCTCTTCCTCCTTCTCTTTTTCCGGCCTGACCTTTTTTTCCTCCACGTCCTCGTCCCAGGTGACAGAAAACCTCTTCTGCCCTTTGTACTGTTCTCACCTCTCATCTTTCTCTGGAATCAGCAAAGCCCCGTCCATTCAGGAGGTCATGCCTGAAATCGCATCCACCAAGGAGCTTGTGTCTGTCACAGCCGAGCTCGTTATGATCTAGACGGTAAATCAAAGCTGGGTCGCCGTCAGTATTTGCTCATTCTCGCTTCTTCCCACACTTCTCCTTTAGCGCCTTCTTGCTCCGCTGGTGTGTGTTTGCGCTGGTCTTACTTCCTGTGTGTGTGGGGGATTGCGTCCGTGCCAAGTAGTATTCCCCGATAACAGGATTACCATCTTAAGCCTATTCACGCTAAGTGAGCCAGTTGGAGGGATCAAGCACTGTATCGTCGACTCCACTGGCGTTACATCAAGAGAGGAGTGGGGGAAATTGTTGAAGGCAGGTCTGGGAAGCGCTCGGTGAGCGACGGGGAGGCGACATAAAGGATTCAAACTCGGCCACGGCCCTGAAAGCGGCAGCTGCGAGGCGATCCTCGCTGGGAAGGCTCCGTCGGACCCGAACAAGGAGGGATGTCACTTCCACAGCGCCACTGATGAATCCTAAATGCGCCGTGATGACAGACCATATCGAAGGAAACGCCGCCTGTCGCGTCCATAAACACCACAATAACTATTATGGTGAAGGAACCCGCGGTCGTTATCATAACTCAGCATTGGATTAAAGCTGTTTGTCTGCATCGTTTCTGCCAGGCTGCGTATTGACAGCTCATTAGCATGGAGGGAGGAATGTAAATAGCGCCTCATGCCCCTGCAGATGCAGTGTAAAGGTAGTGCTTAGACAGCGGGGGAGGCGAGAGGCTCAGCTCAGAGCAGCAGGCCACAAAGAAGACGAGGTCCGACCCAGTAATGTGTTAGAAATGCTCACGTGAAGGCGACGGAGGGTGGTTCTGGCTGCTCGTTGAACCTAATACGCCGCCATCCAGGAGCGCCGTTAAATATTCATGCGCATCGCGGGCTGGCGCTCATTTATTGAGGCTGGCGACGCTATGAGCTAAAGTTGTCTCGCTTTTCAGGTCGCGCCATAGCGACAATGCCAATAAACTCTGTTTATCTGATTCGCGCGCGCAGCGGGAGTCCACAATGCATCGCGGCAACAACATCTCCGCCGCCGCCTGAACGCAGCTGGAGAGGACGGCTGCCGCGCGCGCCGCGCGGAGCCGGCGCCGGCTCCAAACCCTAAATGGAAAAAAGTTGTTTTCACAGCAGAATATCGACTGGGTTTAAACTTCAAAGACACAGCGACTGAATAACACCTGGTGAAATCTCGAAAAGTAGTTCAAAATGAATGAAATATCAGGCGATGGCAGGGAGCTGAAGACTCCAGACTCAGGAAGCGTCCGGCGCGTGAGAGGACGGACGACGCCGTCGCCGGTCAGGTTTTGGTGCTTTATTCAACAGCTGTAACGAGACTAAGACCCGTAAAAAGCCAGAGAGGCCCCCGACGCTTCGCCTCCCCCCGCTGAAACCCCCGCCTCTTCGGCAGCGCTCGGCGCCGCAACCAGCCAAACCTGCCGCGTTTCATGCGGAGCCGCCTCCCAGAGGATTCCAGCCTCCCTCAGCCTTACGCTTCCAACAAAATGTAAAAGCTATTATCACAAAAAGCCCGCGACTCAACAAATCCTCTCCTTGCGTGCGTGCGTGCCCGTGTGCGTGTGTGTGTGTGTGTGCGCTAACGCGCCTTCACATTCAGACACAAGCGCGGGTGCAAAGCGCGTGTTTGCCTTCCCTCTACTTTATAATGAGCCGCAGGAAGGAAGAGCGCGGCGGCAGACGCGGCTCAGACAGATATCCTGACATCCCCATTGGGGAGAAGAGAGCGGAGCGGCCTATTGAAAGCAGACGACGGTGCGGAGGGTCCGAGACGCAGGCGCAGGTGATGGTGTCACCTGCAGATAAAGGCTGTCATCTGCATCGCACACAATATCCCCCTTTGTGCGCGATCTCACCTCTCCCGCTTTCGCTCTATCTGCCTCCCCGGTGAAGCAACTCCCAGCGTGATGCTCTTCTTCTCTCCCCATCACACAGCTGCCAGCGTTACTGTATATATCATTCTCTTTCTTACTCGCTGTCAGTCACGGAGCCTCCCACCTATAAAAGACTATATCTGTCTCTTTACACGCGCTCCCTCCCGTTACCCGCTGTATTTCTCACCGCCTCGTGCTGTTTTTCTCCCCTCGCGCACCGGGTCTCTGTTTCCTTACACGCTCTCCACCCTGACATCTCCTTATCTAACAATAGCCTTTGCTGTATTATTCCCAGCTCAGACGCCGCTTCCCCATTGACTTGAGCGTAATACATCATCCTGATTTCACGCTTAACCCCCTTTTTGCGCGTGCAGACGAGGGATCTGCCGCTAAACACACACACGCTTTTGTTCTGTTAATCGCGCCATTGAAATTTCTACAACTCTGAATCATTGTGATTGACTCCAAAATGGCGAGCGGCTCATATTTTAGACGCTGGGTGGAAGGATAACAGGTGCTCACGCGCTTCATCCCTGCTCTGCACACAAATGCAAAGTGGAGTCGGCGAACCGTGGAGAGACGGGCTCCGGTTCATCGCTCACCTTGGCCGCTTTGATCAATGGCAGCGTGCCTCCCGCTAAATCCCTCCCACAAACAGAGCTGAACAAACAGACACGGAGCGTTTACACAGGCCCTGATAATCCGCTAATCCGCATAACCTCTTCGCGCGAGACGCGCGCACATGCACGCGGACGCCGGAGCCGGTGGGCGCGAGGCAGGAAGCGCCCGCCGTAGAGCGGAGCGCCCGGCAGCACGGGCGAGTCGGCGCGGGCGCGAGGCGCGAACACGCCGCGCGCCGGGTTTGCGCGCGTGCGCGCGCGGGAGTCGTATCGGTGACTTTGGCTCATTATCCGCTCCGACCCCCTCCGCAGGACGCGCCGGATCGTCTCGTTCCCGTTGATAACCGCGCTGACGGGTTAATGGGGATTAATGGCGCCGCGCACGCACGCACGCACGCACGCACGGATGCAGAGCAGCGTTCCAGCGCTCGCGCTTGAGCCTTTATGTATCTTCGAAGCTCGTGTTTGTGTTTTGGTTTGATTAATCAAGTGATATCATGTATCTGTGTGTCGCACGGCTTGATGAGATAATCCAAGCATGAAGAAGCCACATAGAGGTTGTCAAAGCTCTCAGTGGCCCGAGTTTATCACCACTTAGCGACGTTAACCACCGCTACGGATTCCCACTCGGTTATTCAGCCAATTTAATGACCTGCCCAGTCACATTAAGGTTTATTTATTCTTTTTGCTGTAACAACATCTCATACATGGCGTTACACTGCAGCTAACAAATCTGACTGATTTGGGATAAAAAGGACTGAGTCTATTAATGCAAATGTAAAATGTGGAAACGGTGAAGACAGATGCAGTGAATGCATCAGAATGTGTTTTGCATTGAACTGAAGGCACCTGTTAGTTGCTGAATCTGTCCTGCAGCTCACCTGACCTCCACCCACTGCATCTCTGCCCCTTTAACGCTCTCTCTCTCTCTCTCTCTCTCTCTCTCCCCCCTCAGGTGCGGTGGACGAAGACGGCCGGCAGCGCGTCGGACAAGTTCCAGGAGACCTCCATCTACAACGAGACGCTGCGCATCGAGGGCATCCAGCGGGTGCAGGGCGGCCGCTACTACTGCAAGGCCGAGAACGGGGTGGGGGTGGCTGCCATCAAGTCCATCCGCGTAGATGTGCAGTGTAAGTGGCCGGGGGGGGAGGCTTCCAAACCGCAGCGCCATTCCCACTGTTAAAGACGGAGAGATTGGAGCGGGGGGAGATGGAGGACAGATTGGGTGGATGATGGGATTTCAGGTGGGAATGGCTTCCAGAAGTATCTGATGACTTATGGTGGAGAGGATAAGAAGTGTGGTTTGGGGAACGGGGGGGATTAAATAGAATCGCAGGGTTCGGGAGGGTTCAAATCCGGGCTCTCCATTTGAATGCGCCCGGAGAAAAGCTCATTTACCAGATACTCCTGGAAGTGAGTGGAGCCTGTGGGACGTATCCAGAGCTTTACGACGGTTAGTCCAGGTGGTACGGGCTCGCTAGCCCGCTGCTTCTCACCACGGCCACGCGTCAGGCTGAGTCCATCGTCCTCCTCGTTAACATGCTAACGAGCGATTGGCCCCTGATTAACTCACGCTCCTCCCATCCGACCTGTCACTGAGGCTCTGGCCCGTTCTGCGAGAGCAGTGGCTCCAGTTATTGTTTGGGGAGTCAACAGGTACTAGATCTTGGACGCCGGTAATTATGGCGCCAGTCATTTTCCTGAGTGACCCTTCACGCTGTCCTCATGAGAAGCAGCGGCGCCGTGGGGCCCGTGCTGCTGCCTGTGTCCCTGCCCCACTGTCCCTGCGTGCCGGGTTCCAGGTCACGGCGGCCGATTCACACGCACACGCATCCATTTACATTCAATTTACACCTGTTCACCGTGGAGCTCAACACTTTCCTCCGCTGACTTTTCACCCAATCGCCCTAAACATCCGTCGCCTCTTCACTTCCTCGTCCGTCTCCGCTCCTTCATTCTCCTTCCTCCTGACGGCGTTACCTCTCGCCGGGAGCCGGGGCCGCAGGGGGCGGCTGGTAAACAGGTTGTATTGTGAGTGTAGCTGCGACAGGAGGTCTTTGAAGCTAAGCAGCCCTGACGGCCGGTGCTTGTTCAGTTCCCCACCCCCATGCTGCGTCGGGCCCAGCGGCGGTGAGCCGGGCTTCCTGCACGGGGCCACTCTGCAGCTAGAACCATGTAGCAATTAGCCCGGCTGCAGGAGGAGGAGAGTGGTGGGGAGAATGGATGGAGGAGGCGAGTGGCAGGAAAACAGGCCGTCGACGTGTGGAAGTAGAATAAAATCAGCTGTAAATCTGGAAGCTGGAGGGTTTTTTTTTACACGCCGTCCGGCGTTTATTGACTGTGAATTATGTGGATCAGCTCTATTTCCACAGAGATGAGCGCAATCAGACAAATCCAGCTTGGAAAAAGCGCTCCCGCTCCATTCGTTTGAGTCACAGATTTCAGTGGTTTCACTATTTAGTGGATGGAACGGAGCCTTATTTGTGGTTTCCTTCCTGCCTCTTACTCTCCGCACAGCGTGCATGTGTGACGTGACTCATCTGGGTCCTTCCCCCGTTCAGCTCAGTGTCTTCGGGCAGAATCACCTGTAACCATGGCAGCGGCTGATCCACATTTACATATGTGATTGTGGGAACCCTCTCGATCAGGCGTGTGTGTGTGCGTGGGTATGTGTGTGTGTGTGTGTGTGTGTGTGTGTGTGTGTGTGTGTGTGTGCGTGTGTGTGTGCGTGTGTGTGTGCGTGCTTGTGTGTGTGTGTGTGTGTGTGTGTGTGCTCAGATGTGGCCAAAAGCAGGAGCAGCACCGCTTCAAAGTGCGGCGCGAGAGCGAGCGGCGCAGCAGGAAGCGATGAGGAGCGGAGAGTGAGTGGCAGATGGAAATGGGAAAGACAGCGGAGGAAATGAGTGCAGCCTTTCAGGAACGGCAGCAGAGGCACGTTCAGCATTCCGCGTTCAATCGCAGGCACATGCAGCAGCAGCAGCAGCGGCAGCTTCGTTTGTAGCAGGACGCTCCGTCCCTGTTTTCATCCTCCACCTGCATCCAAACATTTCCTCCTCTTGTTTCGTGTCGTCGTCCAGTTATTGCTTTCACTTTTTTACAGCCTCTCCCTTTGTATCGACTGTACAACCTCGATACTCTGAGGCAGAATACAGTACAGAGTTAATTATTAACTCGCCACGTTTTCAATTATAAATAATAGCGTAGTATTGAATAAGTCAACCAGCAGCGAATCCTTTTATTCTCTGCTCGTTGGGGCCTGTTTTTTGCTGAAATCCACTTACTGGACCTTGGTTGGACCGATTATAACGGAAGCTACTTCCCCCCTCACACACAGCGACCTTTCTGCTCATCTCAGACACCCGTCACAGCCTCACACACTCACTAGCCGCCTGTCAGACCCCCATCACACACAGCCGACCGGCGCCCTGAGCGCCGCGGCAGTGGGACAGTGAGCAGGCGGGTTTAACTTCCTAGGAGCCTCTACCGGTGGGATGGACTTGGTTCAGAAACCCGGCAGGGAAGGTGTTTATTCATGTTCAGATCAAGTGGCTGCGTCGTTGCGGATTCATTACTGTGGCGGGGACACGGCAAGGTAAGTGAAAGGATGATGATGTTACTGTCGCTGATGGGAGAGTTGAGCAGCGTCGTTTGTTATGCTAATGAACCTGAGGGATCCTCTCTCTTATCGTGCTTGTTGTTGCCTCGCGTGCGTGGTCTCAGGGACACGTTGAAGGACAACACACCTACAGTTTGCTGTGGTTCCAAGCGCAGCAGATGAGCTGAGTGTCGAGCTTTGAAAAGAACGAAGCTGAGTGAGTGAGTGAGTGAGTGAGTGAGTGAGTGAGTGAGTGAGTGAGTGAGTGAGTGAGTGAGTGAGTGAGTGAGTGAGTGCGTTCACACCTGTAAACTGCCGGTCAGGTGACATTTCCTCGGCCTCCGTTTGCTGTCACGTCACGGGCCCGGCGGTTCTGGGCGGAACCGGGGGAACGGTTGAGAGGAAGAGCTGACCTTTCGGTGGGATCGGGCTCGGTTCCTGCCTTTCCTTCCCGCGTGGCTCCTTCCTGCCTTTCTGCCCACGTCTTGTATATCTCACTGGTTATTACTCCTGGCTGCTCTTTCAATATGTATTTATGTTTGCTTATTTGAGGCTTCGCCGGCGTCTCGGTTCCTCTCTGTCGCCAGGACTCTCTGCGGGATTCGTCTCCTCTGTTTTATTCTCCGTGCTCATGGATGCTTTTCTTATTTTGTCTCTCACTGAAGGAGTGGCCGCTGTTTCCTCGCTGCTATATGAGATGTTTTTTGATATATAGTTGTTATTTTCTTACTTTGCAGTTGTGTGATCTGATTTTCTCTGCAGTACATAGAGGAAGAGTTCTCTCTCCGCACACACATTTATTTGGTTCCACACATTTTCTGCCCTTGACTTTTAAAACAAACCTTGTTCGTTAAATGTCTCGTGTTCCCTAATTTATAGAATGGAACTGAGAGCGTGTCTCGTCTTTGTGACCCGTGGTGGCAGGAAAGCAAAAGTGTAGCTAATAACCTTAATGAAAACTCGGCCCCATTTACAGTTGGTGCATTAGAGAGAACGAGCAAAGAGCTGCAAGCAAAACGGCTCTGTTCAAATCGGTCGCTATCGTTTCAACCTGTTTAGAGGCTTTAGTTCACAAAGTTGCGCATCCACTGATATTTTACTACATTTCTCCAATGCAGCTCCAATGATTTTGTGATTTCATCATCCTTATGATGAGATTATCTTGTTAAGATTACACTAGTTTGAATAAATAAGTGAATCGAGCGTGTGGAGTCCTGTGGTTACAGCTCAGGAAACGTTGTTGTTCGGAGATCAGGCAAAAACTGCCAGAGAGGATTGTGTTTACGTGCCTGGCTTGACTTGAAGGCGTGAGACACTCACACCTCTCTCTGAGTAAATACTAAACAGCATTACACTACGCTGGGCTTCTTCACTTGGGCCTTAAGCACGTTCATCTGCTCCACCATGACGCCAGCTCCTTCTGCACTCGTCTGTGTGAGTCCATGTTTAATACAGTTTATGATTGCAGCCATAAATTACAATTATTCATACAGTAAATCCATGAAGTCTGACTTTACATTTGCCAAACATCAGTGAGTTGCCCAAGGGTTCTAGTCTGCGCTAATAAGGCGTAGAGCGTATAGACGTCCTGCTTTGGAGCATATGGAAACTCAAAGGTAAACATTCCCAAAGCAATCCGTCTTTGGTGGCAGCAATTTTGAAATGGCTCCTTGAGTGAGCTGATGTATTGATCTACATCAGAGGAATCCTGAACCGGGCTGGCAGTGGGTAAAAAAATAAAAACCCGGCCTTGTACGGGCTCAGACATTCATCTTCCCACTGTAAATGTGCTTTTGTCTCTGGCTCAGAGCGGGGAGCTCCCTCCAGCCCTGGTAACGGGAAAAGGCAACGTCGATACACCCAGAGAAGGAAAAGAGCAGAAACTCGCTGCCTTTTAAACTGAAACGTCAAAGCTCTGAATTCACTCACTTAAAGCAGCCACGACCGGCTCCAGAGGCTTTGTTGAACCCAAATTTTGCAGATTTCAGCCTCATCCCCGCTCTCTGCCTCCTCCATGCTGTTTGTGCGGCGCCTCACAAACTCCTGCACGATGTGAGTCGTCAGTCTCCTGCACACGGAAGCCGCTGTGCGTTCGCGTTAGCGGCCGACGCCGCGCTTCAGGACGTAGCCTCGGCGCCGCACGCGCCTTCGCGGCCGCGTCAACCTTCTCTCTCTTGGAATAAAACTCGACGCCGCCTTGATGTGTTTGTGTGGATAATGTGCAAACAGCTTCGGGCGTCTCTCAGCAGCACATTGTCGTGTTGTGCCCAGAAGATACAGAATCAGGGTGTGAATACACAACAGCATCAAAACACTGTCCAGGCACAATCCTGTCCTGTTTTCCGGCTCCTGAAGGCATCACTGTTGTTAGCAGCATAAAATCCGCTCCAGCGTTTTGTCACTTGCATCTAATTTTTCATACGGTTGCAAAGCAAATAGGAAAGCGTGAAGCCAGGTCTATCGTCTCGGGCGTTAAAAGGACATTATCCCACCAGCTCCCAGTAATATGTATTTGAGCCAAAGTGCAAACACGGTGAGTGATTGCCTGAATAATTCACAGTGAGCTGGTGGGCGTCGACCTCCCACAATGTTTCTGGTCCTGCAGCAGAACAGCAGGACCCGTGTCCACGACCACGGACCACAGGCGGGATCACGTCACGAGACCCTGAAGGCATCGTCTGCCCATTCTTATTAATAGAAGCTCATGTCATAGCTGAACATATTCATTAATACTGTAAGTAGAGGTAGCTCCGTTTAAGGAGGAGCTCAGAGCAGCAGACAGGCCTCTCCGTGCACCTGAATGCTTCTCATTACCACTATCTCACCTCCAGTCAAATATGTAAATGAAGTCATTTGACTTACAATATAAAGTAAAAATAAACCCACGCCACCAGGAGCCAGCCTGGTTCCTGTTTGATATGTGCATCTGAAGACAGAGGTGGGAGAGAATGTGATTATTATCACCTCTGCTGCTACTAGATTATCATCATATGGTTGTCAGATCCACTTCAGAACTAATATGATGGAACACTAAGGTGGATTTCATTACCAATCGTACATCCACGCAGCGCGTTTTACACAAGAATGGGCTCGACTTCATAGCAGCTGTTTGTGTGTCTGCCAGTGTGTTGGAGGGGTGCGTGTGCATGCGTCCTATGCTAAGCACCGACTATTGTCACAGCAAAATAATACATCTATATAAAATCTAATTTAGTTCCACGGCGAGTGAGCAGGCAGGAGATGTTCCACAGATACAGGCGGCCTCCGCTCTATGAAGAGCTGGGGAGCCATTGTCGCACACTTTTGATGAAGTCCGTGTCTCAGGTTCTTTCCTTTTTTTAAGTCAATTGGAGAAAAGCAGACAAGATGCTTTTTGTTCTGCCTCCACATTCAGCCGGAGGAAGGTCGCTCTCATATCTGCTTTATGAGAAAGCTAATTACGAAGCTCAGCGTTTATCTGTAGTCTTTGCCTCTTGTGTCGGCGCGGTAAACACCAGCGAGCGGCGCCTGCGAGGAACTCTGACCTCAGAGCAGCCTCACCGGCCCAGACGCCATCACACTGTCCACACAGGCACATGTGAGTTATATGAGTACATGAACACAGAGCTGCGGTCCTGGCTTGACTTTAACATCTGTTTATTTATAATATCATGTATTTATCAGACTCAACAATCTCAGTAATAAGCAGCTGAATGCGGTGAATAGAAAGATGGTTTGTAGTTATTTTATTCTGATGGTGATGGTTTTTGCTTCGGCCTCAGTCAACTTTGTATGAATTCTTTCTAAATTAAGCCAAGTTCATGGTTTCCTAAACCTTAATAAACAGGAAAACACTAACATTTGTATGACTTGAACATATTAAAGAAGGTGTTGACTAAACTAAATCAGGCTTGAGGTCTGAAACACCGTCCTTTTTGCAAAGGAACAAATGGCAACTGCTGGAAAAGAAATAAAACACATGCAAACCACTGTTTATGCTGTTTATGCATAATGTAGCTATGATTTATAGTAAAATACTGGAACGTGCTGAGTTATTATAATGGGATTTTAATGGACCATCTGCGGAACCGTCACCTACATACGTCTCGTCACAGCTGTTTGTTTCCAGACATTTTATTCTGTACCTGCATAATATGCTGAAAACATTGTACAGACATTTGAGTTTTTACTTTTATTAAAAGCCATTAGATTACGACAATCAACCCCTGAACGCTTCTGGGAATCTGCTCGGTGGCTTCACTGATCATGTGATAATGCGGCGCATGTGAAGCCCACATCGAGGCTTTTATTTGGCCTAAAACACCAGCAGCTCAGCCACTGTCTCACATCAGGCTGCAGTAATTAGCACTTTGCTATTCTATAAATCCCAGATGGAAGCTCACTGACCTTGGTGTTATTCTGGGTTCTCAGGAGGAGGCAGAGCTCTCCTGGGTCAGCCCTAGAATAAATCTGAAGCCGTTTCTATGGCTTTTGCTGGTTCTGGGTCAGACTTGACCAGTCCAGGGCAGCCGAGTCGTTCCCGTCTGACGTTTGACTCAGAACCCTAGGTTATGAGTCAAACATCAGCCACACTTTTGCTTTTCTGCCACCACGGGTCAAAAAGACGACACACACTCTAGTTCCATTCTATAAATTAGGGAACACGAGACATTTTACAAATAATGTTTGTTTTAAATGTCAAGAGCCAACGTTGTGTGTGATCATGATGCATTATTGCTCCAGTTGCTGAGTCCCACCAGTTGAAGCTGAAGCTTGGCTTCCTGCATACAGTAACTCACCCAGATTCAGCCCTTCGCTGTAATTGTTAGCAGGTGGAGGAGCCCAAATTAGAAACCGATGAGTCCTGAAAAGTTCTATAAAGCTGGAGACAAAATAACCTGAAATAATAAAATACTGTAATATTAAAACACCTGAATTAAATTTGTTAAAGGAGCAAACGTGCATTTGAGCAAACGGTGAAGTTGGCTTAGGAAACGGCCTCTCCTCCGCGTCAACACGCGCGTGCTCTGCCTCAGCGCCGATGAGACGAGCCTCCTCTCCCTGCGAGCTGCGATTCTGCTGCCCTGCTCCTTCCTCCACAGTTACCTCTGTAAAGACGCCTGAGATCTGTTACTAATGGATCTTGGTGCCTTACACAGCCACCCCGGCCTAATTATTTTCTGCGGCTGCCAGGCGCCGCGTGCGAGCATAGGGGGAGGGTTTGATTGAGTCTTTAGCGGAACCTTCTGCCTTGGAGCAAAAAGCATCTTTTACAGGCTGACATGTGCGATCCCTGACAAGTGTCACCTTGAGGGAGGAACACACTGAAACATAATAGCTTCTCTGCGGCCGAGAGGATGTGGATCGGAGCGAACGGGGAGGAGCCGTGAACGGCGCGGGGCCGTGTTCGAATCAGCGAGCAAAGACAATACAAAGGAAAGCTCGCAGGAAGCAGCATTCGCATGAAATAGTGAAGCTGCTTTGTTCTAATATGAGTGCCTTCAGCGTGTGGTGGTGATCTTCCTCCTCCTCTTCCTCGGGAGCTGCAGAGCCTCTGAGTCGTGCTCTCTTCCCTGCTCGGTGTGACTCCAACCTCCAGGCCTCAGGCTCCGGACAGGGAGCAAGTCCAGGCCGTAGACGGTCCCCTGATGCTCAGCAGGACGCCGGTTTTTAATATTTCTTTTATATTAGACTGTATTACTCTTCATTATTATTCCCATCAGGAGCAGCAGGATGCGGTGCAGCGGCTAAAACGATGCTTTTTGTCAAACACGCGCGCATTTGTCTGATGGAAGTGATGTAATTACAGGTTTTTATCTGGTGAAGCTCGTTGCTGCCGTGTAAATGTGGTTACGCACACAATGCTACACTTACAAACTGCTGATTTGCATAATGGGGCTGCTATAGAGCGGGTCAGACCTTTAAAGGTGCGCTGTTGATATTCAGCCTCGCGTCCACTGGCTCCGTGCTACGATACTGTCTCGAAATGGACTTAATTCACTAGAAATTCATCATTTGTTTATGTCTTTAGTTTCTGTAATTCCTTAATGACGCTTGTTCTGCATCAAATGATACAGCTCCGCTGTTGAACGACTCTCAGGTGCTTGATTCTCCAGGGTCCAGCTCAGGCCTCACCTCATCCTCGGATCATGGCTGGAGTATTAGTGACTGTGGTGGAGACGTTAATGGCTCAATTAATCTGAGACCCATCATGAGGTGAGCACCATATTGAAAGCAGCAGGTGAGAGCCCGCGTCTAATAGCTTCAGAAATGTAAATATTGACGGAGCCTTTTTATTGTAACTACAGCCCAGGCTCTATCGCTCCTGTGTGTATTGAACCGCATCGATTCCGCCGGTGGAGCAGCTCCACAAATCGCCCGCGACTGTCATGCAGACACTGTCGTAATTACGTTGGAACCATTTCCCCCAATAAAGCATGTGACACAACGCGTTAACAGTAACACTGGCTCCCGTTGCGCTTATTACGGTGAGCGCTTTGTGTGAAGGCGTCACGGAGGATAACGCTGCGTTGACAAACGCCTTCGCTTTGCCTTTGTTCACCGTTCAACTGGGGATGACTGTGAAACCGAGCAGGCGGGTTATGGGCTGAAGGTGCCTGGAACGGGCCCGTTTAGCAGGGGTTCCGAGGAGCGCTGGGTGGGCACGGCCCGCTCGGCTTTTTGCGCTCTAATCAGCAGGTTTCTGGGGTTCGAAGGGGAGTTGCTGCAGATTTGTCACACAATGCATGTGAAGAAGCAATGATGCATGCGGTTACAAAGACGAGCTGCTTCAAAGCCGTGGTGGACATTTAGCCCGTCGCTGCATCAGAATTAGGGATTTAAGGAGTCACATGGCTGCGGCTGATCAAGGGTTCCCAATTAGTGCAACGCGAGAAGTTCCATAGTTTGCTTCAAATCAGCTGCATCCCTGAAGACAGATGGACGAGCAGATGGAGGTGATGAGCACAAACCGCAATCAGGCCGCTATTACTTCCGAGGCATATGCTTAATGTGACATGTTACAATTACACTGTCGCAGCGGAGGAAAATTCCTCCAGATTTCAGGCACCGTCTAGTTGTCTCAACAGAACCTCTCTGTTCCGGATCTGAGTGTTTGCCCTAATAGCGCCGAGGCTTTTCCTGCGCCACGCCTCAGCGAGCGCCAGCGTTTCTGCGGGATCAAAAACGCGAGTCTCCGGGAGCCGCTGTGGCACGTCTTATGGAGACAGTGCTTGAGATGCATTATGTTCTTTTCTCATAGTCTCCACTCAATGAGACGTGGAGGCGTGCTCAGAATGCTGCATGGGACGGAGGCGAGCGGCCCTGCAGAGGCCTGGCCTTTGTTTCCCCAGCGTCAGAGCCTCACCTCGCATTTTAGAAGCTCCATCAGTGAGACCCAGAGCAGGACGGTGACCTGTCTCTATGTGAGCATGTGCTTGTGTAAAATGCTGAGCTTCTGATAGAATGAGTTCAGGTTTTCAAGAAACTGTATCACCCCTGCGTGTGCTCAGACCCCACCCCCCCTCGTGCTTCCCCTCTCTTCCCATTGTGATCTCACCTCCAGTGTGGTGAGTCACTGATTATACGTGACACGGGTTTCCATGACAGTTTGGGGTCACGTATGTCCCCAGTCTGTTTTAAGAGCAGAGCTGGTTGAAGGCTGTGTTAAACACAAAGTGTGTCGGACAACGACGAACGTGCGGTTCGAGGAGAGAGCGAGTGGAGGAGGCCAGAGGAGGAGACGAGGAAAGGAAGGAAGCGCCAGAGCGGGGAACGAGCAGCGACGTGAAAATAAAGGACCAGAAGACGCGCGCGTGTGTTTACGGCAGCGTCTCATACACAGTCTAGCAGTGAACGGCGCTTATATCATTTCTCTGGGTGGAGACAAGATAAGAACACTGTTCCACTGATCGCAGCGGGCGACCGTCAGCATTGATTGAGCGACGAGCTCTAGAGCGAGAGAGGAAGACGGATGTGAAGGTGGAGGTGAGATGTCCTCGCAGCACGGACGCAGGCGCGTGCACGCATCACCCCCGCAGCGAACGCGGCCGCGTCCGCGCGACGCCTGGACGGCGCCGGCCGCGACGGATGGAGGCTTTTAGCAGCACGAGAATAAACCACGAGCGGCTGATGGGGGACGAGCGCCGCGGCCTTATCTCCGCCCGGCTTTATCTAAACGCCTCCTTTTCTCACCCCCCTTTGTTTTCCTATCCCTTATTTATCGACTGCTTCTTCTCTATGAAGGTTATTCGATGCAGCCGAGGCCTGAAATGTTCTCGACCTCCGTGGCAGCTCTTAAAGCGCGCGCTGGTATTTGTTTCACAGGGAAAGTAACCATTATCCCGAAATGAGGCATAAATCAGGCGCTCGCGTCCCGCGGTGCCGTCAGTGGAACAGAGCGATTGCCAATCGTAAAAGAAACAAACTGGACCAAGTGTTGTGGAAGCATTTTAGTGAATATGTGCCATGTTCGAGTGCAGGATGTATTGTCGTCGGCGGAGCAGCAGTTCATCCTGTGCTGCAGCAGAGAGCGAGGAGCAGGATTACACGCGCTGCTGCGATTAGAGCCGCGCCGGCGTCTGATCCCAGAGCTGCTGATGGCCCCCTTCGCCCCCACTGACATTGCCCTGATGTGGCAGTAATTAAGACGCTCAGCTGCCTTTTCAATATCCCTCCGATCGATATCTGTGATCAGATTTCACCCGATCCCCTTTCACTCTGCTGCCGTGGCTGCGCCTCAGCAGGCTGCTTATTGACGGCGTGTGTGTGTGTGTGTGTGTGGGGGGGGGGGGGGGGTTGAACACGCGTTCCGACGTTGATGGCGCCTGAACCTGCCACCACATGGAAATGCCAGGTTATAAACTAAACAACTGACAGTGAACCTTTCATTTCATTTCCTTTAATATCTTTTACTGCCCTCACAGGTAGGATGACTGTTCAAATTAGCCGGCTCCCTCCAGCCAAAGAGGCCGCTGGGTGGAATCTGTATTCATCAACGCCATAAGGCCACCGCAATTCTAATATTATTTTATGGCCGTGGTATTTTTCATCCAGCCGTTCTCCAATAACTTCCAACTTAGACTTTATGGCTTTGCTCTTTCTCTCCTTCTTTCGACGTCTTCGCCTCCTGCTCACGCTCATCCTCGCTCGCTCGCTCTCCATCAGTGTCCGTCTCAGCCCTCGCTCGCTGTCTGCCTCCCTTTCCTCCCTTTTCTTTACCTTTCCCCTCCTCCCACATCCCGGTTTTCATTTACAGCCAGCTGCAGTGGGCAGGGTAATGGCGGCGGCGCTATAAAGTATGGGAGGTGCCTCAGGCTCACAGCCGGAGTAACGGCAGGAGAAGAACCTGAAACTAGCTGTGGAGGGTGGAGACTGGAGATTAGAGCCATAAAACACAGATTAACACCAACAAAATGTTACAGGATCAAAGCTAACATGACTTTTGTCTATACATTAATCAGTTATCATCATCATCATCATCATCATCACTATGAGTCGGATGCAGTATGGAAGGAGTGTGAAGAAGAATCTGAGCTGAGGCTGCTCACTCATCTAAAGCAGACACAAACACTTATTATTTATGAGGCATCATAAACGTCAGCATGTTAAAATCAATCCATCAATCAATTAACTCGACTGTGATGAATGTGACACCGGCTTCGAAACACTTAAAGAGCAACAAGCTTGTTGAATTAAAGCAACTTCATGATGTATAAGCAACCAGAACCGATTCGTCCCCAACTTCCTAAACTGCTATGGTCTGACACGACAGGGGGGCCTGGGAAGGTCCAGTGGCTGCAGCACGCGGCCACGGTGCTAAATTTTATTAACAGCGGCTGGCTCAGCATAATCGGAGCCAGGCAGAGCCAGCGCTGGTGAGAGCCGCACAAATCAGCGTGGAGAGAAGGCAGCAGGGCAACGAGCAGCCCGGCCGAGGCCGGCGGCTCCTCTGATGCAGGGCTGGAGCAGCATCAGTATCCGGCATCATCAGAATCAGCATCAGAATCAGCATCAGCATCAGAATCAGCATCAGAATCAGCATCAGAATCAGCATCAGAATCAGCATCAGCATCAGCATCAGAATCAGCATCAGAATCAGCATCAGAATCAGCATCAGCATCAGAATCAGCATCAGAATCAGCATCAGAATCAGCATCAGAATCAGAATCAGAATCAGCATCAGAATCAGCATCAGCATCAGAATCAGCATCAGCATCAGCATCAGCATCAGCATCAAAATCAGCATCAGCATCCGGCAGCATCAGAATCAGCATCAGAATCAGCTTTAGAATCAGCATCAGAATCAGCATCCACCTGCACCTGCTCCAGGCTCTGCACAGCATCCACAGCTGTTTGACCCACCAACCCTATCTGGCTGCGGGTTTGTCATGAAAGCCTTCATTAATAAAGGGTTAATAACATGTTAATAAAGGGTTAATAACCCGGCTCATTCACGGACGCAGATATCAGAGAAGGTTCCCGCTGTCGTTCACCGATGAGCTTCCTCTTTATTGTTCGCCTCAGCCTCTGGGGTGGAATAAAGGGAAGTTGCTTGTTTATTCCCGTTTTAACGTAAATGTGCCTTTTCAGACGTTTGTGGCGGAGGTCGGTGGGTTCAGCGTCTAGTTCAGGGCCTTTTGTGCTTTCTAGAACGGCGGAGACCGTATTCTGTTGTTACAGACGGCGCCAGCGTTGCTCGGATGAAAAATTCATCCGCCGTGATGTCGATCTTTCAGCGCAAATTGACGCGTGTCTCACCTTAATGCGGCGTTTAGCGCTCCGCTGTCTGAAGCTTCTCATGATCTATTCAGCTTGTTCCAGATCAGCTGAGCGACAAACACGAGTCCGGCTTCTCGCCGCCGCCGTCCTGGGAGTCGCGCCGCTCTTATTTATTTATTTGTTCTCAACCAGGAGACAATGAGAGCGAAGCCGTGCCAGAATTCCACTTCGGTGTGTGAGCAGGAAACCGCAGAAGTGTGTTTCAATAAAGGCGTGGTGCAGATTGCCTTTGAGTGTGTTTGTCCCTCAGCACAACACAATAAAACAGCAGCCATTTAATAATTTTAAGAGCAGAGTCTGTATTACGTCTGCGTGTGTCTGGCCCGCATGGCCTGCGTGCCACGGGGTAATTACATCCACGGCATCGCTCCGTGTGTGAAAACGACACACCAGCGCGGAGCGTGACCGCGGCGTTCCTGAGAGCGTCCGTTCTCCCCCCGCTCCCCGCAGACGACTTCACAAAGCACTTACGGGGACACGCAAGGACTCTGTGGTTCCTGCCCTCGGGGGCCGCAGCGAGGGAGCCGAGATTCATGTGCCGCTTTGGCCCCGAGGAGTGTGTGTGTGTGTGTGTGTGTGTGTGTGTGTGTGTGTGTGTGTGTGTGTGTGTGTGTGTGTGTGTGTGTGTGTGTGTGTGTGTGTGGCCCAGAGGCTGAGTAAATGAACTATGCCTCTCGGTCCCTTAACGCCCTCTTTGCTGTCACCACAGCAGCAACACTGTCACACTCACAGTAAATAACCGGCCCCAAATTAGTCTTTTTATGGCCTAAAATAATAGAGTCACACCATCATGAATGTTTAATACCATTTTCCAGGCCCTTTGCTGACAAAAGCATAATTAAGGCTTGTACACAACGCGCTGCCTTGACAAAAAACACACTATCTTTGAGCAGCTTCGTGAGTGAGGCCGGGTTTTTCTGCCTAACGTCATGCGATGCAACCTGCAAAGCAAAGATGGATGTTGGTGAGTGAGGAGTAAACAGGCCTCCGGTCCCGCACGGCCGTGGAGCTGGATCAGCTGATGTCGACCCCGTCTCGTTTCTCCTCTGGCGTCCCCCCTTTATCCTCCCATTCACACCAGTCACATGGCTGTCGTTTGTAGCTGCCGTTGATTGGATGATTGCACAAAGGCAGCTGCTTCATTCCCATCATTTGTTCTTATGGTCAAAACACAGACATGAAAGAAATCACAGACGCATTTAAATGGCTTCCAAAAAATCTGAGCAGAGAAAATCCTCTTAAATCAATCTTTACTTCTGAATGTTGCATTTTAAATACGGGCAATGTTCTTGTTATTTTCGAATGTAGGCCTCGTGCATGTTTTATGCCTCTTTAAGCCGATGTCTATGAGCAGAATGCTAAATAATTGACGAGATGCGAAGCTGGATCAAACGGCAAGTCTGCCTCTGTTTGTGCCTCTCTGTATGCACAGCGCTTCCTCCCCGCGTGCGTGTGTGTGTGTGTGCGTGTGCGCGTGTGTGCGTGCGTGTGTGTGTGTGCGTGCGTGTGGGAAGCCTGTAAGAATGTGTTTTTAATCTCTTTGTGGTTTTTGGGAGATTCTCCGCTGTGATACATCTAAATTTATTACTTCTAGATGTCCGTCACGTCCGCTGTGCGGTTCTGACAGGCTGACCGCTAAATCCAATCAAATCAACAGCAGTGAGCTCCCAGGGCGACTGTTTGGCTGTTGCTGCATGTTACACACTTCACTAGTGGAGGGCAGAGTTTGAACGCACGGACCAGACACGGGCTGGCCCAGAATCTGGACCCACATAAAATGGAAACCAAGTGGCAGGAAAGTAATATTCATTGATTTCAGTGTTTAGATTTCAGCAGCTGCAGCTCAGATATTGTGCAGTCTTCTGAGCACACGTGGACCTGGTTTGACTGCATTTGACTGCAGCAGTAATCGTATCAAAGCGCCTTATCAACAGGTCTAATAATGCTGCAATGACCAAAGAGCGGGTCTGTTTAATATTTGTACAGTCACATGTGAAGGTACAGCTAATCTGTTGGGTATGTTTGGTTTTATATAACAGAACGTGTGGTTGTATGAAGTGTTTTTCTTATTGGGAGTCGGTCCCTGGTCAAGGATGATCCATCATTTAGATGTAAATGAAGTTTTGAATCTGGAGTCATTGTCAGGTGGAGTTTTCAATTTGTTGTGTGGTTCGGTTCATGACCAGCTCCAGTTGTACTTTGTGCTAAACTCACTTATTTTCCTAAATGGACGACCTCGTCACCACGTTCCTCAGACGCTGCTTATTGCAGATGTATTAGTTGTCAGACTCTGCACTGACCTTGATTGAAGTAAAGAGATCTCAGCACTGTTTTGCAGGAGACACCGCTGCAGCTCCGGCTTCTCCCCTTAATCGTGTCTCCTCTCTCAGCCACACCTGCTCTCCCCCACCGCGCGCTCACACTCAATTGAGCCCGTCATCTTCTCTTTGGTCCGTTAATAGCGTCTACTCCTGGAGTGCTATTAGAGAACAGGACATGTTATTGGAAATCAAAGAGGATTTGGTGTCCAGGGTGTCCTCCTGCGGGGGAAAGCCACCAGCAGAGGTCAACGTGTTGCAGGAGCGTGCTCGGCTCGGTCGACCCTGAACGCAACGCTGCCTCTGAAGCAGCGGATGCGGAAGAGGCCGCTTCGCCTGCATCACTCTTTAATATAATTGAGCCAGAATGTAAACGGCAGTAAACTTCTTGCTCCGTCCTCATTTCTTTCTAACGATAAAGCAATTTCATTAAAAGGCAACAAAGCCTGATCCAAACATGTGAAACACAGAGTTGCTCCACTTGAATTAAATAACATTAGCCCGATTGCAGGAGATTTGCCTTTTCCTTATTTTCTTTATCAACAACTGTTAAATGAAGTACATTTTAGCCCAGGTGTTGAATGGTAAACGCTAAAGGAGCTGAATGACAGCAGATAAAGTGGCAGATTTTATTGGCACGACTTTCTCATTTCCCAGCAGACGTCTGTCTCTGCTGGCAGGTTTATATAGCAAATGTAATTTTATTCTGGCTTTGTTTATGGCGTCAGAGCTCCACAAAAGTCATCTCAGCTGCTTTAAAATGGTCACCAACATACAGCTGTACACATCCCCAAACCAGGAGACAGTGGGCGACCATCTGCCTCCACCGGAAGCACTGCTGCTGTGTGACGACTGACGGGAGCAGGAAAAGGACAGGAATGAAGGATGGAAGGGTCCAAATAAGAGGAGGTTCTGTGTTGGTTGTTGGCTCGTGAAGATGCTGTGAGTTCACATTAAGTTCACTGTGTCAGGATTTTAAAATAGCAACGCATGACTTACAAAAACATGCAAAATAAATCCCAAACATCATTAAAGTTGAATGTCAATTAACACAAGACAAAAGTAAGATTTGATGCCTTTAATGAAAGAAGCAGAATCAGTCCCTGAAGGAAACGCTATGAGAGCCCCTCATCAGCGCGCGGGTCCCGGCTCAGAGCCCACCGCTGCGTGGGGCGTCTGAGCAGAACCCAGCACCAGAACCCCCACGGCCAGCGCAGCCTGGAGCCCGGGAGGCGTGGATGTACATTAAGAGCCGCGGCTAACAAAAGCACAGCGGTGCAATTGATCTAAGCTGTGTGCAAAGGCAGGACTTTGGGGAAATCAGAAGCTTCATTAAAGTTTCATATTGTATTTCTGTGCACTTGCAGTTTCATCTCGTGTCTCTATTTACTTAAGAGACCAAACTAAGTAAAGTTAGACTCGCCCTGGGAGTTTGGATCATAACAGCTTGAAGAACACAATTGTCATCATTTATCCATGACTGCATGTTTAGAGCCAGTGTGTGTGTTCTAATAGGATGTTTGTTCATTATTAATCTTACTTTGTTGTTTTTTTCCTTCGATATCGTCCTAAAACTGGCAGAGTCATGTTCTTTAACAACGAGCAGCCATGAATGCGGCGTACGAGCGCTCGTGGCCGCTCGCAGGCAGCCTCGCTTCTGTTGGTCCGTCCACGGTTGTGCGATGGCCTTGAGAGTCTACCTGTCCGTCTCCGCCTGAGTCTGAGTCAAGCTGTCACTTCCCACTTCCTCCACAGTCAAGCAGAAAGTCAGAACAGACAGAATGACAGCAGATGCACTAGCAGGGCATTCGTCAGCTAGGATTCCCCCTGTGCTGCAAATGATCTGAGAAAATCCTGCAGGAACACACACACACATGCTCGGACACACACACATGCACGCATACACACACACACATTCACACACTCGCACACACACACAAATGCTCACACACACACACATGCACGCATATATACACACACACACACACACACACACACACACACACACACACACGCTTACACACACACACACACATGCACACACACGCATACACACACACACTCACATACACACATGCACGCACACACACACACACACACACGCACACACACACACACACACACACACACACACACACACACACACACACACACACACACACACACACACACACACACACACACACACACACACACACATTCCAGGGTACAAAGGTGGCTGCTCTTTTGCCAGATCTCTTTCACACACACATGCACGCGTGGCAGCACTAAGAGGCCCATAGCTTTGATAGCTGCCCAGGTTTGAGGGCCGGCCGCTGGCAGCTGCTTTTACAGGCTGCCGGTGCCTTCGCTGTCGAGTTTCCTGCTGAGCCTTTTGTTCCAATCTGCGGGCTGTGGTTTTATAGGCGCGGGTTGTCCAGGGGGAGATGAAAGGGATGGAAACAGACGAGCACTTCACAGAGCACATAACCGAATCACTGAGAACATCTCCAATAACAACTGCACAAATAGGTGGCTCGCTGCTTTCGAGCCCAGACGCAACCACAGGTGCACGGAAATAACCAGTACTTTGTTCTGTCAGAGACGCGTTAGAGAGGAGACGAGACAGTTCCGCCACTTACAAACACGTAGTGGTCACTCAGACTGAGATCCGATCGTCCTGCTGACGCACGTTTGGCCGGATAAAAGACTTCACAGACCTTATAGTTTTTTATTCAATCTGGAGAAACTGGCCAAGCTCTTTTTTCATCCAGAGCCAAGCTGAATGGAGCATCTTTTCTAAATGTGTCATTCTACTGAGCATTAAAGGGCGAGTTCGTAGACGGCGTCTGCCATTCTCAGAGCGCTGCATGCTCTGATCTGGTTGCCATAGCGTTTGCTTCCCAGGTTCTGCATAGACTGCAGCTGTTCTGATGCAACGTGACCCCGTGACTCATCTTTTCATTTCAAAAGGGAGGCTGTGGTCTCCTGCTTGCGTTGGAGCCACCTGCACGGCTTCAAGTTGCCTCTCCGTTTTAGCGGAACGAGTGCAATAAGCTGTTGGCGCGAGGGAGAATCAGTGATGGACATGAGACGGGACAGGAAAAGGAGGAGAGCGGTGAAACGAACAGCGTGGCGTTGGCACATATTGTTTCCATGATGTTTGAAGTCGGCGGCGTTCCAATTAGGCTGTAAAGAATCGGGATTAAACGCACGCGCTACCGCGGCGGAAGCGAGGGACGGAGAGAGCCGCGCCGACGGTGACGGAGAGCGAACGTGGCAGTGAGTTGTGGGGAGACGGCAGAAACCAGGGGAGAGAGAGGAGCCTCGGAGCCCGTGACAGCAGCCGAGAGTCGCATCCACTGGAGGAAAAGGGGAGATGACACTCTCATGAAGGAGGCGCGCGAGGCAGCGGGGCAAAAATGACAGCAAAGGCACAGACGCTGCGCAGTGTGTGTGTGTGTGTGTGTGTGTGAGAGAGAAAGAGAGAGAGAGAGAGAGACACGCGCAGATTGTTTGGACACTTGGTCTCGTTAGAAGCGGCGATAAACAGGCCTGTTTGGACGGGTTGTGGTCAGTGTGTGTGTGTGTGTGTGTGTGAGCGAGTCGGCCAACAAACGCCACATGTTTGCCCTTATTTACAGCGCGTCCCCGTTACCGGAGCCCGTGACATGACCAGTGTTTGTCGTCGTGCTGTCGGTATTAAGCAGCTCTGAAGCTTCACATGATGCGGCTTCAGGGCCGTGATGAACAGCCGTGTGTGTGTGTGCGTGTGCGTGTGTGTGCCGCCGCAGACCTCGACACGCCGGTTCTGACGGTGCACCAGACCATCAGCGACGTGCGCGGCAGCTACTACCAGGAGAAGACCGTGTTCCTGCGCTGCACCGTCAACTCCAACCCTCCGGCGCGCTTCATCTGGAAGCGCGGCAGCATGCTTATCGAACAGAGCAAGGACAACGGGGTGGACATCTACGAGCCGCTCTACACACAGGTGGGTCATAGGTCATAGGTCACAGGTCGCCCACGTGAAGCTTGGTTCAACTGTAGCTATTACAGGTTGGACTTTGTTTCAATTAAATATGAATAAGTTAATATAATTTATATATTTAAATTAATATATATTCAAATTGATATTTATTTAAATTAATATATATTTAAATTAATATAATTAAATTAAATATAATATATTAAATATAATAAACCAGAAACCAGAGCAGGGGAAGGTCTGACCGTGAGTAGCGTCTTCTCGACGCACGCCGCAGCCGGAGAGCTGATGGCTGAACACCAGCGCCTCTTCTTTTCCACTTAGCAAAGCATCAGTCAGCCAAACTCCAGCCCCCGGAGTTCAATTAGCCAGGCCCGCATCCAGCTGCGGCGGCGCCCCACGTCACGCTGGATGTCTCCTTCTGGGACCACAGGGAGCGCTGGTGCTGCTCTGCTGTCTTTGTTTGCTTCAGCGTGAATGATCATATGAACAGTAGTACGTCGGCGCTTCCATTTCATGGATTTACTGTAGCTTTTAGCTCCCAGCTCTCCATCGTGTCGCTTTCATTATCCTGATGCCCGCTCGTTACTCATGTGACTCCTCCTATAGATCTGAGAGGCTCCCGTTGATTATCAGGCCATGTCAAACCACGCGTCTGTGTGCATCTTTACCACTGACCCTGTTTATCGCACTGCAGCTCATCAAAGATTGAAGCGACTTTTACGCTAGATTACAGCCCAGTTTAGAAAAGGCTCAAATAAAAAGCTCAGAGCTCTCTGGCTGATGTAACGCAGCGCGATGTGTAATAAAGATAATGAAAATGACTGTGTGTTTAAGCTGCTGTGGTCAAAACACCAGTTATTTAATCATTTATGAAAGCTGAGGCGTGTGTAGTTATCGTGATTTGTTTTTTTAATGCCCGGGGATGATTCACCAGATGAAGTCCACCGCTTCATGCAATTTAATCTACTCATTGTTTGGAGCAGCGTTGCAGCATCTTTGTGTTTTGTGTTGTTCTTTTCAGGGTGAGACCAAGGTGCTGAAGCTGAAAAACCTCCGACCCAAGGACTTCGCCGACTACACCTGCCAGGTGTCCGTCCGAAACGTGTGCAACATAGAAGACAAGTCGGTGACGTTCAAGCTCACGAACGCGACCAGTAAGTAGCTCGATTGTTTTTTTTCTCCTCCTCCTCCTCCTCCTCCTCCCTCCTGGCGAGCCGATTGTCTGTCTGTCTTGTTTTTCTCTTGCTGAGAGCTCATCTCAGGCCCGTCAGCTGTAATTCAGTTGTCACGCTCCCTGTTATCTCCAATTGGCTCCACACCGCTCCGTCCATCTCCACACCACCGCCGCTCCACAACTCTGTTAGTTATGACAACACCGTTGCCGTTAACAACCTTGTTGGGTTTGTTGCGGCGCCTCCGTGCGCAGTGTTTCACCAGTTCACTGCTATTTTCCTCTTCCTGTCTCTTTCTTGTTGCACTAATGGCAGCTGAATACACAACATATTACATATTAAAAATCAGCTGTATTTGATTTTTGTGTTAAGTTTGTCTGTGAGTCTGTGCTCACACGTCGTGTGGAAGTAGAAACACCGGTGCCTCCTCTGACTTTATCGCTGGAACCTGATTAAATATTCTCTTGTTTCTTTCTATTGCCCTGATCTGACACTTCAACTACAGCAGCTTCAACATCCACCCACTGCTTATTAAACCCGACTGAGCGGCGTCATGAATGTCCCGTAAAGCGTCACATTTTATTCATGTGTCACATAAATTGGTCCATTTTCCACCTCATGTTAAACACAGGCCGGGCGTCGGGTCACGTGTCCAGACATTCACCCACTGGCAGGAGCTGGAAGCGATCAAGGAGCTGCTCATTTTCCCTGGCGGCGGGTTCTGATTGGCAGCTCTGTTGAATCCTGCAGACGGGCCCGGCAGAGTGGACTGACGCGCGGTTCTGTGACGGTCCAGCGAAAGCAACTGCGGAGCATCCGAAGGGATCTGAAATGGCACATGTCTCACAAAGATGCGATGCGCCTTCCAGAAATCCACCTTCTTACCTGACGTTTCCTTTCTCCTCAGTATGACATCACACTGAGCGGCGCAGGCACCGCTTTGTCAGGTTTGATAACGCCACAGGTGTTAAAGACGTTTATTTACAGACGCTGAACTGAAGGGGAGGTTATCGCCGAGCGGCACGGCCTCTTTCAGATAAGAGATAAAACTTCCGAGGACTCTTTTAAAGTGAGCTGAAGGTGGAGGAGATAAAGGAGGAAACAGGCGAAGAACAAACTGTGTTTTGAAGTTAGTGTGAGCACGAGGAAGACGATGCTGCTCACAGATACGGAGCGGAGGAAGAGGAAGTCAACGCTCCGCAGTCGTGTAATGAGCCAAAATCATTTAATGGTAGAATCCAAACGGGCCAACGTGTCACAGTAGCAGAATCTGTGGCAGGTTCCAGGTTCTCCTCTGCAGGTTTCCATCCATCTAGTGCAGCTGCGATCGTTTGTGTTGTGGTGCTTCAGTCGATACACACAAACAAAGACGCGCAGCGGCGCCTGCAACAATGAGCGCCTGCCTGGTGCTGGAAACACCGGCCGGCGCTTCGCCAGAGCCGCCAATCTGTCCGGACCTCGCAGCCTCGCAGAGGGAGGGGAAGCAGGATGCTCAGTGTGTGTGATGAGGAGAGGAAGCGGAGACGGGAACGGGGAGAATGTGCTGCCGGTCTAATTCTGAGGAGAGCAGAGGACTCGCCTCCGTTAAAGTCTGAGGAAAAAGAATCAGAACCTCAGTAGTTCTGAGATTCTGTTTGACGCTCACCAGGGTCTGAGGTCCCACGTGGCCTTGAAAGCACTTTAGGATCCTTGTTCACAGTCTCAGTCCAGAAGCTGTATGTAAATATGACCATAACAGCTTTCAGATGTTGTCCTGTAAGACTGGATATTAGGACGTGAAGGGGTCAATGTTTATGTTGAGTATAACTCCAACTCCTCGTTCATGGAGGAACATCATCTTTAGGATTTTTCAGTTTTCAGTTATGTTTAAAGCTAAACTTTCAGCTTCAAAGAGGGAATGAAGACAAAAACAGAATTAGGAATTTAAATTTTCACATAGACACAGATAGCAGATGAGCATAAACACAAGAATTCTAACACTGAAATGACAAAAGAGCAAATAACAAAAATGACAGCAGGTTTGAAATGAAAGCGACACATAGCGGACGGCGATGGGGAGGAACAGACAGATGGACACGAGGCTGGAGGAAAACAAACACAGCCCCCGCTTTGTTTGCTGGCCTCTGTAATATTTATCTAATGAGCGTATTTTATTATTCCCACCGAGCTCCTTTTGTCCTTGTGGCATCAGTCACTGCTTAGATTAGATTCATCCAACTAGGTCACGCCATCGCTGCTGATTCACCGCGCAGGGACAAGGGGATTGATTGATTTTTATATCATAATCCCGGGCTGGGATTTAAGGACGAGGGGGTTCTGCCAAATCCTCTTCCTTTGCCTCTCATAAAAAGGAACAGGAGGCCGAGCTCCGGAGCCTGTGCTGTTATTTAAAGCGGTGGGGGGTCTGGTGCTGGGGGGGGGGGGGGGGGGGGGGGGGGGTGGAGCATGTGGAGGACTGGATGGGACTGACCTCCACCAAGAGCACGCATGGAATTATAAATTGATCTCTGAATGCTTTACTTGACGAACGTGTAAATCAACAGGTCCCAGATTGAAATCGCCCTGTCCCAGTTAAAATCACAGCAGCAGGCTGAGTGTGGGCGGCCATCTGCCTCCGCCGGCTGTACTATACACTTGACCAGACACAGACACAGCATAGGGCAGCTTTTTAGTTCATTGGAGCTTTATAACCTTTATCATATTAATCTGTCCCAAAATGTTTGCTAGTAATGGGCTCCTGCTGAGGTCCAGTTATTAAATCACAGTCATAAAACAGCCAGGTGTCTGGATAATAAAAGGTTCTGCATAATCAGGACAGTGACAGTGATGTGCTTCACATACATGATTTCAGTCAGCTTTTAAACGTTCTGTCTTGGAAAAGTCTTCATTGCTCCTCACTTTGACCTGTTGAAACCCAGTAAATGTAGCGACCCTTTAAACACCCACGTTTTAACCAAGCATCGGTTCAGTGGCTGAGCCCCGGTTTCTCCTGTAACACCGGCTCCAGTGAAACCTCACGCTAGCGGAGCGGGAGCCACGCGGTGAATCCATTAAGATCAATGGGCGGCAGCTGACATCACACCTGTTGGAGGGTGGAGGACCGGCAGGCATCAAACCTCAGTCTAAGCGAGGCTGGACTCCTTTAGCAGGTGGTTATTAAACCTTCATGTGCTGTCACTCCAGTCACTACATCGCTCAGCGCCTAAAACCCCACTAACATTCTCTCACATCCAGTCCGCGGTGGGAATAAACAGCCACACCACTGGCAGGATTCAATTTTCCTGTAGGGCCCTGATCATTTTTCATATGGTTATTACGCAGGACTCCAGACCTTTACCCTCTGGAATCACAAATGAGGTTAGAGGCTGCTTTAGCGAGCAGCAAACAAGCAGCAGTCTTGGCGACTTTGAGCTGTGCTGTACAAATGTTAGCAGATCGCGTTGTTATGATACTTCATGGTTATTGCACTTTGCTTTGGATCTATGTCGACATTATCTGGGCTCGTTGTGCATCTTTACGCTGCTGATGGAGTCGCATCCTCCCGTAGCCTCAAATCAACTTGTTGCGAGGCCCAGGTGAGCAGACGTCCAACCGCCCTGGATGCGAGAGTTTGATGGTGGGAGAGAGAAAGGGGAGGAGGGGGGAGCGACCGAGACAAGGGGTGGTAAAAAGACAGATATTGAAGATACAGAGGTGACAAACTGACGGAGAGGGAAGGAATGGGGGAAGAGCGAGGTATTTGTTACCTGGTTGTAAACCGCGGTGCTGCACATAAATCCTATTACGCCGGCTGATCCCACCGCTGCCGTCACCCACGCATCCCCAGGAAATTGAAGCTATAATTCTCAAACCCTCGGCTCCTCCGCTCTTGCTTTACTTACACCGTCCTCGCTGACATTTCTTTCCTCTCCCTAAACTCTCGTTCTACGCGTTTGCCCAGTTTGGTGATGAGGCCCGAATGAAATTTCTCGTGTACATGTATCTGTTGGTTACTGTAATAAAACAACCAGCCGCTCTGTTCACGTTTGACCGGCTCCTCACGCTTTAACGAGGTTTAATTCTTCCCAGATTAATCGTCTTGACAGTAATTAAAATACTTTTCCATTATGTCGCGTTGAGACAGTTCTTCCAGTGATGCTCAGGCTTCACTGCGTTTGCATTCTGACCCTCTCTCTCTTCTCTTATACTGAGCGACAACAAGCTTCCTTTGCACGGACTGCAGCAGTGATTTGACACAAGCGGATTCAGCAGTGAATGTGATTCTCTGTTGATGAATCTGTTGCGCCGCTGACACGTCTGCGCGTTAGCGTGCCGTTTGCATGCTCGCATTGTCGCCCGTGTGAGGGAGGACGCGGCCTGTGTGTCTGTGAACCACCTCTTTCATTACGGTGATTGCAATCTGTTGAAAGCGAGATTGGATGAGAGGATGAACGGCGAGCAGTGAATTGCTTCCTGCTCTGCAGAGCTGCCGTCGCGCTGAGGATTAACTCCACGGCAGCTAAAAGCTTCAGACGCCCTGTTCTCTGCATACAGTCGTTTCCGCTACTTTAAAGCTGCCGTCATCTTGTTCACAAGCCGCTAACTGTGAATGTGTGAGTTTGTGGTGAGTGATAATTATGTTTTGCAGCTTCATGCGGCTTTGCATCATGACAGCGTGTCTTTAGCATCGACGGTTGATGATGTTACTTCATCACCATGAACATGAGTTAAAATCTCAAACAATAAGAAGGAACTAAAGAATAAATTATGAAATTTCATAAATATGCAGCTGTTCAGTAACTGTCCGCATTTCTTCTTTTTCTTACGGAGGCTGTGAAGGTTCCTCAAGACTCAGAATCGGTCAGAACTAAATAATAAATTAGCTCTGTCATCTGTCAATAGGTCGACTTCATGTGTACAAATGAATGCTTTCTCTTTCAAGCAGGTGATATTGAAGGTGCACAATATTTCCAAAGCTCTTTTATTTCCTGGGGCTATTAGCATAATAAAAGTAGAGCTGGTCAGGAGGCGGGCGGCGCGCTCCGCTGCAGGCTCCTCTTTCATCGCTCTCTGTACGTTCACCTGGCTCTCGCTCGCAGGTTGGATCTGTTTATTTTCTACAAGCATCTAAACCTATTAGAGAACGTAAGCCTCTTTCATCTTTCTTCATCCTTTGAATTGGAATGAATTCACACTGGCAAATAAAATAGGTGTTTACTGCCGTAGCTGCAGCTCTTTAATGTGTGTTTGTGTGTCTGGGACGTGTTTCTTTAGTTTCTGTGCCAGAGGTGATAAATTCTCCAAACACTCAGCACATACTGTATGGTGCAAATGAACTAATATACAGACTAATTGGGGGAAAAAACTGTGCATCACGCTCGATATCCGAGTGTATTGTTTGCTTACGTTTCATCTCCAGAACGACCTGTGAAGTCACACAATAGTGTGTCTGCTGATATGAGAAGAATTTGTTACACACAGCTATGAAACACAACACATCCCACACGAGATGGCAGTTAATGAAAAATACATGCGTAGTTTAATAAATAAGCTTGACTGAGCACGTTCAGACAATAATTAAATCCGCTTGTTCTTTCTTTTTTTTTTTGCTAGTTGTTAAAAGTAAAAGCACAGTTACGCTCGAGAGAACTGAAGCGCACAAGCGCAGGTGAGGAACACCGGGACCTGGCGGCTTCACCCTAATGTGGTTGCACTGTACATGATGAGGGTCCCGCTGCACCGAAAAAAAAGATTTGAATCAGTGACACGTTGGTCACAAGCTCATTTCTCTCCCTGTTGCCCTTCCGTCACCCCATTTATGCCCCGGGGCAAAATATGCAAGGAGCCATTACAAGATGTGTCGGGTGGGATTGGCGTCTACATCATTTGATCTGGTGCATTTTCACTGGCTCGTAACTGCGAAAGTTTCCATCGGAGGCGGCAGTAAAGTATGTGAAAGTGGTGTTTCATCATCAGTGAGCTGAAGCAATAAAGACCTTTAGCGGCACAGACAGTTATTACTGCCGACGAGCAACCAGGAGCTCAACAGCAGCATTTACTTAAACAGTGGCTTAATGTTTAGCTAAAACTTAAAACACTACAATACTAAAATATATAAAAATATACAATAAGACCTGTTTTCTCTTCTTTGCTCTACTCTAATATTTAACGTCTTCATTTCTATCCGGGTTTTGGTAAAAGTATCAGAAGCTTTTATCCTCATAATAACTGCGTTTATAAAAAAAAACACTAAACCTGCATTATTGGATTTATGTCAAAAGAAATGACACCCAGGTTGTGTTAGCCTGACTTTGCCTTATTGGCTCCTTGTGATATGAAGCTCGAAATCATGTCTGGATTTCATTTCCAGCCCTTATTTGGTAATTGTGCAGCCGGCACACGCTGTGTGACCTGTTGTGCCGGGAGTCGCTGGATGTGTTTCTCTCCGAGCCGTCCCCGGGATCATTTATATCTCTTTGGCCCCTTGTTCTGTCCTGTCTCGCGCTCTCTCCTCCCTCATCCGTTTCTTTGCCGCTGCGCTTTGCGTCCCCTCGCTCCCACTGCTCTGCCCTTCTTTGTGTGTTTTGAAACTTCCGGGGTTCCATCAATCTCTGTCTGGTGAACAGCCTCGCACGCTCGCGTTGCGGGTCATCCCGCGCTCTCCCTGTTAGGTCGGTCGCAGGAAATGGATGCAGTGGCTCGCCGGAGGTACGGGCGACGTGAGAAAAAGGACTTTAAAGAAACACACAGCGAAACTGTGTGTTTACATTTGTCAACACTACTGTACATGCAGCCAGAAATGAATTATTAATAGCTGTTGTTCTAACAGGGTCAAAGGTCACAGTCTGGCCTTTGCATTTTGGGAGTTAGATGCTTTCAGACTTGTTTATTACTTTATTACCGCTGATCTATAAATGCCCTGTGACTAACCCGTCCTCCCTCTCTCTCCCTCCCTCCCCCGTGGCATCCCCTCAGCTCCCCCCATGATCCGGCTGTCAGTCAACGACACGGTGGTGGTGGACCCGGGGCAGGACGTGCTCCTCACCTGCGAGGTGATTGCCGGTTTCCCCCTCCCCACCGTCACGTGGTCGCGGTACCCCGGCCCCCTTCCTCTCAGCGCCCAGCTCCGGGGGCCCACGCTGATCCTGCGGGCCGTCACGCCGGCTGACGCTGGCTTCTACAACTGCACAGCTGTCAACAACGTGGGCAACCCGGCTCGGAAGAACATCAATCTTGTTGTCAGGAGTGAGTTAAGCATATGTGTGCGTCCCCGAGGCGGGAGGGAACATAAGGTGGGAGATTTAGTGGTGAACCGGGGTGTTTTGGAATGGATAGCCTATGTCTGTGGTTATGTTATTCGCACTGAGTCCAACATTTTTCATTCATATTTATTCATTTTCAGTCAGTTTCCTGCGTCAATTTAAGGCTACCTCAATAATGGAAACTCTGAGCAAAGCCAGAATTCTAACATCCAAGTCAATGATCAAAGGACGATTTCAAAACCTTTTCTAATTTTTTGTTTTTATACAATGCCTGAGAAATAGCTTAATATAAATGCTTTTTGAACATGTAGTATATTTGTTTTTTATCACTTTAGTCTAATTCAGTGCAGTGTAGGATTTTTAATTTGGGCTTGTGACACAGGCTCACACAGCGGATGTAGATGCTAAGGATTTTTTCTTCTTCTAATCCTCCTGATATTAAAACAGAAGCTTTTCTTTCTCCTTTCCTTGGTCATTTTTATCCCCTTTAATCATCTTTATTCACTCCAATTAGTCAGAGTGGAGTGGAAGCAATTAGTGGCAGTGTCTTCTGTTAAGAGTGCAGAGAGCGAGTGTCTCCTGTTAGCGTAATGGGCCTGAATGCATCGTCCCGGCAGCACAGGTGGCAGGACAGAGACTCGTCCTCAGCGAGCGCAAGGAGGCGTGTGTGTGTGTGTGTGTGTGTGTGTGTGTGTGTGTGTGTGTGTGTGTGTGTGTGTGTGTGTGTGTGTGTGTGTGTGTGTGTGTGCATGTGTGTGTGTGTGTGTGTGTGTGTGCGCGTGTGTGTGTGTGTGTGGGTGTGTGTGTGTGTGTGTGTGTGTCACCTGCATACACACGCTAACAACTGCAGGGCTGTGTTAACCATATGGTCACTGCCTCGCATCCGCGGCTCCACCCAAGCATCTTGTTAACAAGCTCGTGCGGAGTTTAAATGGAGCCCCCCCCCCCCCCTCCTCCTCGCCGCCTGCCTCTCCCCTTAGTGGGGAAACAGAGAGCTGCTTTGTATGCTGCCTGGAAATCTGTTGGGGAAACACAGCCTTTGAAAATGAAAATTAAATGTGACAGTGTGAGAGTTACTCTTTGTCCTTGATTTTGTTCCCCCCCCCCCCCCCCCCCCCCCCATCCCCCTGTTATTTTACCCTGTATCTTCCCCGTTTTTGTCTCTCCCTCCTTCACAATTTACTCTTGTCTTCTCTTTGTCTTCGTTGTTATTTTCTTCTTCAATTTGCTTTTCCTTTGGTATCTTTTCGTCACGCTGCCCCCTCAGCTTCCCTCTTCCTGCCATCTACTTTTTTCTTTAATTGCTTTTTTACTCTCTTATTCTCCTTTGCTCACATGACTAAATCAGTTTCTTCATTCTTTCATCACTTTAATTTGTCCTCATGTGATTATTGTACCTGACTGTACATAAGGAAGGCTGCTCATTTTCAAGTTGCTGCTGTGCGATACATTTAACCGTTTCGCGTTCACAGCAATGGGCAACCTGACCTTCCAAATCACGCCAGACTCCAACAAGGACAGCGAGTCCATCCAGATGGGTCGCGACCTCAAGCTGTCGTGTCACGTTGACGCCACCCCGCAGGACAAGGTCAACTACACCTGGTACAAGAATGGCGCCCCCGTCATCATCTCGGACAACCTGATCTTCCTGCGCTCTGACCCCGACATGGCCCCCGGCACCAGCAGCTTGGAGATTGTGGACATGAAGTTCAGGGACCTGGCGACCTACAGCTGCGTGGTGAACTTCCCAGGCAGCAGGGTCCCAGAGCTGCGCGTGGACGTCAACATCTCCCAGAACAGCGGTGAGCTTTTCCTCTCATCCTGTTTGTTTCGCATCTCTGTTACAGTCTCACCACATGTCTGTCGGACACAAAGGATGAGGAATAGCAGGACATTTGTTGGCAACTTCAGCCAATGGAGAGGGAAAGTAATGGAACTGGTTGGATTGTTTGTCTTTGTAGCAGCAACACTTTTTCCCTCTCGTCTCAGTCTCTCCACCGGTGCTGTCGGTTCCGAGCGGAGGTCAGGTGGTCAACGTGCGGGAGGGCGATAACGCCGAGCTCGTGTGCTTGGTGGAAGGCAAGCCCCGTCCTCCCATACTGTGGTCACGCACAGAGAGGGACCTGCTGATGCCGTCGGGGGCGGCGACAGTGGAGACGCCCGACGGTCGCCTGAGGCTCCGGAACGTCAGCCGGGACATGATGGGCCTGTACCGGTGCCAGACTGCGCAGTACAATGGGCTGAACATCAAACGCAGGGAGGCACAGGTCCAGCTCAATGTGCAGTGTAAGTGTGGGTCTGAATGGTCAAACTACCGTAGAACAACACCACCGGTGTCCAGATGAGGGTTTTCAAAAAAAGTTACAACTAGGACCCAGGCATGAAACTGGTTCCATTTGTCTCATCAAGTCAATACTTTAGACTTAGAACTTACATCTGTTCCGCTCGTGATTCTTCTGACGTCTGCCTTCACGTAGTAACAGTAAATCCCAGGACGCTGACAGAGAATAATGCGTAGAACACATGTAATTTATGCTTCACGCAGATACATCACCTCGAATATTCACATTCCAATCTTTCTCATCTTCCTAGTGGAGCGGAATAAAACTGCTTCTCAGGCAGAGCTGCGTGTACGTGCTGAAAGGTTTCAGCACTTCATAAATTTCCAATACTTTGTATATCAAAACGAAATCCCGCTGCTTTTGTTTGGGAACAGGAGGATACAAACCCATCACATCACAGACGGGTTTAAATGTCTGCCTCTATAAAATAACTCCGCACAGGGTAGAAACTGTCAAGAGTTGCAGCGCTCTCAACTTTTTTAATCAGAAACAGAGAAATGTAAGTTTTGGAGTCATTTGGTGTTTATACGAGAGTTGTCTTCAGTCTTTAAATAAGGAATTTGCACATTCTTGCCTCTTCTTGTTGAATGATTGAATAACTTATACAAAACAGAGTAACACATTTGAGCGCAACCCCATGATTTTATAAAAGCTGCAACATGTATTAGTTCATTAATAGTTACTAGAACACATGCTCCTCTGTTTGCCTTGTTCCTGACAGGAATCCAGTCCTTTAAACACACTCCCAGTTCTGCGTGCAGGGTCAAGTTAAAGGGTCAACTTTTACATGTAATCATGGCGATGAGCACACACAGGGACATAAACAATCGCAGATGCATTCATTGGATGAGGATTTAAAGGTTCCACCCAGCGCAGAATCAACCGGGCTTCTTGTTCTCTCCTCCCCGGACGGATTTATGGGCCTTGCTAATGCGTGAGGGCGACACTCTGTGAGCTGGGCTGTCCACCCCGGCCGACTCTGATTAATGGACCAGGTGGCCACCCCACTCTGGACGACGGAGGACCGAGAGATGAGACACGTACATGCAGGACTGAGAAGGGGGGTTAAGAGAGAGGAAGCAGGGTTAGAGATGGGGCGCAGATGGAGAGGAGGAGATGGCGAGAAAAGTTGAACAGTCGACGAAGGAACTGAATAAAAGCCGGGATTGTGCCTCTTATTTTTATTTGTGGAGTTTGGCTTTGCCTCCTTCCATTTAACGCTGCTTGCCAACGTGACGGAATGATGCTATCATTATTCATGGCAGATATAACAAAGCGAGTATGCAGATGCCGCCTCGGCCCCCTCTCTCCCTCCCTGAGAGGTGGCTGTTCTTCCTCATTGCCATTCTCATCATCATCAATCAGCTGACTGCTGGCCATGGGAGAGGACCCCTCTCTGTCTTGTCATTCCCGTTCTGCATCCTGCATTCTCTCATTGTCTCCCCGCCTCCCATGCTCCATCATCGACCTCTCTCTCACGTGCACCCCGCACTCTCTCCATAATTTGTCTTCCTCATTGTCTTCCTCGCTCGTCCTCCCCCGTCCCACCTTGCTCCCCCCAGCACACGCTCACACTCTCTCTCTGTCTCATATAAATTGACTTTCTCTTTGTCTACTGTAAATGTTTGGCTTGGGCAGTGTTGCATTCCCTGGATGGAATCCATTTTGCATTCAGGAAGACAGATAGCGATGATAGGTTTACATGGACTATGGTTTCCTGACTATGAAACATTGCCGTGTGGGGCTTTGAGTCCACCTTGAGGAGCATATGAATATAAAGAGTAATGCTCCAGAGATTTAAGAAGTAAGTAAGCAAACAGGTTGAAAGAGTGACAGCTACTGCTAAGAAACTAATGTAATTGTAGAAGTGAGTACTTAAGGTCAGGTGAGAGATTGTAATAAGTTGCTAGCTCATTCTCCTGGGTACGGAGTGATTTATAAACTGCTCACTACGCACCTCCTCTCCACACTCCCTCCGTCCGACTTCTATCCCCATCACTCCACTGTTTGTCTGCTTTTCTTTACCCTTGCCACCTGTGCCCAAAGTCAGATAGCCATCAGTATGCATGTGTGTATGTTTAAGCAGGGAGCTGTCTATGTAACCATACACTAATTATCCCTCCCTTATCTTTATTGCACAGTGTTTTGGCTGCAGGATGTAGCTTAAAGTTGCAACGCCGCTGCAGCAAATGCTCATTTTGCTCATACAAATGAGAGTTTGTGAGCAATGCAGGTTGGTGCCGTCCACCTGCATTAAAACACTTGAATTAGATACAAGCAGAGATGCTGAGTGTTATGGTGCTTTCCAGGCTGGTTAGCATGCAGCTGCTTACTCATATTCCTCTGACTGAAGTGCACGCCCAGAATGGTAAACAGGGATGTGGTTTGGCTTGGTTTGGTTTGTTCTCCATCTTGATCATATAAATTAGCTCTTATGCTGTACTATAACTGCTATGCTTTATGTTATATCTTTTCAAAAATTATAGTCTATAAAAAGTGACTATACCACACTATTAACACTTAGTATTATTTTTTATAGATAAAATATTAAAAAGCACAATGGGAATAAAAGTCTCTTTAAAAATGCACGTCTGAGCAAAAACCCAGCTGCAGCAGCACTAGACGGAGGTAGAACCTGGACCTGTGACTGGAAAGGTAGTTCCTAAGAAAAGAAAGCTAACAGCTAATGGTACTGTAACTAAAAGCTAACTACCAGCAAATGATAGCTAATAGAAGCTCAGCGCTAACGGTAGCTAATAGCTAACAGGAGCTAACAGTGAATGGTAATTAACGGCTAACGATAGCAAACAGCTAATAGGAGCTAGCAACTAATGAAAGCTAACAGCTAATCCTATTAGAGCGCCAGTTTAGACCGCATCATTATTTTTGGTTCGTCTGACATTAGCTTTAGGACCTTTTAATAGTAACTAATGTGATGTGCTAAGCTCCAAAGGTTCAGAGACACTTCAGTTATTTGAACATCAAAATAGTTTATCATTCACATCACTGTAATTGTGGAAGTTCCTTGTTGAAGCTCTGATTATTTCCTCCTCTCCTGGGGTGTTCAATTCTGCCGGGAGCTTCCCACATTGTATCAAGCATAATAAGAGCATCTCTCTATTTCTGTCTTCTCCCCCGCTTCTCATGTTATCTCCCCACGTCTGTCTCCTTCTCTCCCCCTGACTGTAGCCCTATCTGTCTAAATTACACACACACCATAGATCACACTATAATTACAAATCTGTGTCTGATAAACTTGATTCATAAGGGACTCTAATCACGCTGCCTCACCTCCGGGGGCCCTAACATCAGAGATCTCATCTCCGTTACATACGGCAATGCCGCCATTAGCATCTTGTCTATTATCTACATCATTAGCCAGGGGTGAACGAGCTGGCTGCTGATTTGTGGCAAAGTAATTTGGCTGTGTTGTGTCTTGGTTGACCCCAGGGCAACGGCAGCTAGTCAGTCATTAACCGCAGAGCCACACATCGCCGCTGACAGGTTAATTACAGCTGGTTAGAATAGGTTAGCGGCGGGGATGGGATCGCGCCTCATCCCTCGTAGCAATAACAGTTGTTCAGTGTCAGATGATTTGTCAGAACTAATGTTGTGTGCAAGAAAGCTGAGGTTTAATGACAATTCTGATGTGTTCGACACTGGAGAAGAACAGAGCTGAAAAGCGATGCTCAACAGCCCGGCGGCTGAATCGCATCAGCAAATGTCTCAATGTTGGTATATTGTTGACTTGCCTTAAGCAGAAACTCCTGCTGTTTTTGCAAACATGTGTTGATTGTTAATTTCTGCACGTACAATGCCAATATAAATTATAGAACGTTAAAACTAAATTAAGGTGACAACGTATAAAACACAACAGACAATACGGTTTAATCAATTTACGTAATTAAATTATTGATTTAGATGATGCAATCATTGCAACAAGGCTTCCATAGTGACTAATAAAGCAAATGCTATTCCTTATTGATTATGTACTGTCATCATGTCATTACACAGTCACAGTGTAATAACTAAGTTATTGCTGCTGCCTCCTCAGACCCTCCTATAGTCAGCCCGGTCTTTGAGGACAGACGCTCCAGGAACAATCAGATGGTGACCCTGCGATGCACCATCCTGCGGTCCAACCCGCCACGTCTGACAGAGATCCGCTGGTACCGCAGCGGTGAACTGATCCAGAGGAACAAGCCGGACCTGAAGGAGACGCCGGAGTGGAAGTTCAAACTGGAACCCACCAACAACGGCTCGTACGAGTGCCGAGTCAGCAATAGCGCAGGGACCTCAATTTGCACGTTTAACGTCTCTGGTGAGATGAAGAAGATGTGCACGTTATTACGGGTATTTGTGGGAGTCACTCATCAGTGACCGTTATTCTCTTTTTGTTCCATTCACTGTAGCGAAACCTTACAATGCTGAGTTTTACTTTGACACACCGAACCCCGTCCGGATCCTGAAAGGAAACAACTATTCCTACAACTTGCAGTGGACACAGAGGGAGCCAAAGGCCACAGACCTGATCATAGGCTACTGGATCAACGTCAGAAAGGTAAAGTATCGCCACACATGTGCAGCGCTGTGTGGCCGTGCATCATCAAACACTTGGGCAGCACCGATCGAAACCGCGGATCACCTTTGCTTCCTGCTTCAAATTTCTCACCTTAAGTGAACAGACTCGCATCCTGTGTAGACAAGGACACACACACACACAGTCCATGTGTAGTGAAGTGAGCATCCTGAGTACACCAGGCCTTATGAGCTTGGGGAATGTTGACCTGCACTGAATGAGAAATGCCACAGCCTCTCCTCTCACTTCTCTCCTCCTATTCTCCTTAAAACCATCTCCTTCAGTATTCATCCCCCAACACTTCATTTGCAGCTTTGTGGTTGTCCCCAGAGATGTGAAGAACAGGCTGCTTTAGTTTGCAGAACTGTAATTGCAATGCATGACCATGCTTTAATTTTTTTTCCACACGCTAGTACTTCACTGTCACAGCCAGATTTGAACTTGGAGCTTGAAAACGGACTGTAATGTGTTTACTCTTGGCTCTGGAACCGCAGTTTAACGTAACTAGCTTTTGGTGCCAGCGTCTTTCATTTTAGCCAGAACTCTGTCTAGAGACTCCAACGTTTGATTGTAATTCCATGTTTCGTCTTGTCCTCAGATGATTGACTCTGCATCTCTGTGACTTCATTTTCACATCCCTGTGAGGGTATTACATTAGTCTTGCCGTCACTAAGTTTAATTTAGAATAAACATGCTCTGAGAGAACCTTTTAAATACAGACTCTTGCGCCAAAAATCAAACCTAATGTCCTCAGGAATGTGCTATGTACATTATGTTATCAGTCAGTATTCTGGCCAACGTCTATATTCTTCATCTATAGTACTACAAACTCTGGCTTTACTGCTGATGCAGCCAAAGCCTTTATGGAGCAGGACCCTGAGCTCAACTTGAAAACCTTTGCTCTCAATGGGGGAGCAACCCCAGGCCACCTCCTAGCTTAGCTTCAAACATCTATTCATAGACTTGTGTCCTTGAGTCACAAGACAGGGAGGATAACAGTGAATTATACACGACTGGTTGGGGGTTGGGTGTGTGGGAGAGCGAGAAGGGGAGATAGTTGAAGTGAGCAAATGCAGGGTCTGCCAGCTTGCTTTTGTGAATAGTTTATTCCCCTCCTACTTTAAAAGTTGGCTGCTTACCTTATTAAGTAAGACTCTACAGGGAGACAGAAAATAAACAGCGGCCTTCGTGAAACTCTAGCTGGATCGCATTTCCTCCTTTCTAAACTCTTTCCCATCCTCAGGTTTTGTTTTTCGTCTTTCACTCCCACCGTCATTTTCCTCCCTCTCTCATCTGCCTTCGTTCCACCTGTGCTACCATCTCTCGCTCCCCTTACTGTATATTTTCCATTGCTTTAAGGTTCTGTGCTGTAAATGCAGGCTTAATGGTATTTAATGCTGGGTGAACCATGGGAACTTAAATAGAACTCATAAATAGCTGCTGCGAGTTGTTGTGCTGACAGTGTTGCGATAATGACTTGCATTAAGTGGCGGTTCATGGCTTTTTAAATGTCATTAAACTTTAATTCAATTTCAGGGTTTTCACCTGCGTGTTTTTACGCGTGCATTAGACAGCAGCCAAAATGAGACAAAAAATAAATTAAATAGAATAGCTGAGGGTGGATGTGAGTGGGGAAGTACATGAAAATGTGTGAAAGAGAGAAATAAGATGCAAATGAAAGAAAAACAGCAACTCTCACCGGCCCTCTTCACTATTAAATAGCGCACGAGAACATTCAAATGTAATACCATCTCAATTTCACAAGCCATCTATTTCTGCAACACTTTCTCCGACTCATCCTCTTAACGCCTTGACACTCTATCTTTTTAGCACATACAAAATGGTGCAGGGGGTCTCTGGGGAGGCGTGCACACACGGGGGGGATATAAGACGATGCAGATCAGTTCACGTAGACCACAGTGTGGTGCTGCGCTGTAGCTCTGAGCGCACGCCTGAAACCTTCAAGCGTGTCCTGTATATTAGCTGCAGTTTAAAAGAAACTTTTTGCAAACAGAAGCTTTGTTTTTCCTGTTTAAAGGATGTCTCAGACAATACAGACGCTAGTTCAAAGGCACACGAGTTAACCTGTGCAGATCTCGCCTCCTGTGTGGTCGACTGCAAGGTCCCCCCCCCCATTGACAGGCTGTGAAATCTACTCTTACGATTTCCTTCCTCCCCCTGCCGGAGTTGACCCAGCTGACAGACCCTCCTTGTGTCCTTGTAGCAGTACGACCTCAACCCCTGTAGTTTTTCAAACACTACTTTGGTTTGAGTCAGATAATTAACACATGCTCATTTTCCTGAACCTTTTGTTGCTTGTTTTTATGTGCACTGGTGCAAAAAAACACGTGTCTGTCTGTTACTGTGGCACAGAACTGCATGTTTCAGAAGGGGTTTTTGTTTTTCGAAGGGTTTTTATTAAAATAGAAGCCTGACTATTTATTTGTCAGATAAAGGGTTTAAATAAATGTTTTAAATAGGGTTTTCAGATCTTCTAAAAACCCTATTTAACATCACTAATTAATGATGATTTTGTTGAATCGGCTGGTCTTTTTTTAGTTTACATTGTGTGTTACATATGGTTTTACTAAATGGTCTTGTTGTTTAACCAATATTTAGTTTTATAGAGGCATCATTTTCCCTGAAGGTTAAGATATGTGATGAATATCAGCAGGTACCTTCCAACAGTCATGTTGGCATGTATTTCACAACATGAAGAAATCTAGTTTCATAAACTTGCCAAATCATTAAAATTTACTGGGTTGTTAACTACACGTTTGTTATCATTTATTCATGTATTAATGCAGTAGTATTTCTTTTTAAAGGTGTGTAACACTGTAAAAGTATTGTCATGGACCTAAAGGTGGTGCTGATGGAGCTCCGTGCTATCAGCGATTCTGATGTGATATGCAGTATTAACCATGCATGAACATGTGCTGCATGCACTCAGATCTGAGAGCTTTCTAGAAGATGTGTTGCTCTGTCAGGTTGTATTATTCATCCATATTGTGTCTTCCTATTGCTTTTATTCTTTCACTTCACACCTCCGTCCTCCCGTCTCTCCATCTTTGCACCTCATTGCTATATTGACTGGTCTCCTGCCTGCAGCTATGAAGCCGTGCATTGTGTGCGTCCATGAAGCCGTGCAGCCGCCAGATAACCAGGTTCAGATCTGAACTGCACCGAGCTCTTCCTACACTGAACCACACAAACACTCCAGTGCAAACACACATACCTATTATCATATATATGAAAAATTAAAAATATTCATGATGAATTAGAGTGGTACATTAAATCAAATGTTTGAATAATGTATGTAGAGATCCAGCGCAGCTGTGCAGATATGTGTGTATTCACTCATAAGGCCTCAAAGAAAGGCTAAGTATTGATACTGATCCATGCAGACAGCACACACACTTCCACAGATGAGGACTTACACACATCAGTTAATTGCTGGCTGCATCATGAAAGAGATCCACTGATAGAGGATAATAGAAAAATTAACCTCACACTCCTTGTTGTTTGAGGCGTGTTGCCTCTTCTCACGCTGTCTGTCCACATTTCATAACACACACACACACACACACATCACTCGGCATCTGTGTTTCCATCTCATGGCTGCTCCCTCGCTCTCACCCTCTTTCACATATTCTTTGTCTTGTTGTCTGTTTGTTGACAGTCTGATGGAGACACAGATGAAAATACTGTCTGGCTGAGCTGTTTCAAAGCAGCAGTGCCACAAGCACACACACTCGGAAACACACGCCACTGCACGTGTCTGAAGAGTCAGAGAGATGAGGATGGACCGTGTCACTCAATCAGCCATCCACCTCTCTGCATCCTCAAATATGTCAGTCACTCACTTCTGTCACTTGGTCTGTCTCCTTCTATTGGTTCACACACACACACACACACACACACACACACACACACACACACACACACACACACACACACACACACACACACACACACACACACACACACACACACACACACACACACAGTGTCCACTGACCTAGTTAGGAAGCAGACGGAGACAGAAGTAAGGAGACAGGGACTTTTACCTTCTCCAGGAGAAGCTGAACTCCTCTGAGTCACGCTTCAGCTCCTCATTGATCCACTGTGTCTTTCCATAAGTGTGTATGATTTGAGTTTAGTTCCACCCACTCTTGGGTGCCACGCATTGGTGTGTGTCTATGCATGTGCAGACCCTGTCCACTCGTTGCTCTAGCTGTTAAAGCTTCTCAGCATTATTAACTCATCTTTCCTAACACACACACTTCATGCATTTTACATGAACTATACTCATAATTATGCATATGCTGTATGAGCGGTGTGTAAATGTTTATACAGATGAATGTGAGCATTAGTGACATTAGACTGAGTGTATACAGTATAGTATGCACACTACTTGACATATGGTGTGAGGTGACATTTGTGAGCTATGACGGCAGTGTTGCAAATTTGAATAGAGTTATTAGAAAGCAATTACAAGATTAGACCAATGATGGAACTGCAGCCCTGAAACAACAAATAGGAAAAAGCTGCAGGAATTTTGGATGACACATGTTTCAGTGTGATGATGTGCAGTTAATAAAAGGATTTTTTGTAGTCAGCCTTGAAAGGCCTATGTACAAGGTACATGATAGGAGAAAGATTGACCAGCGAGAGAGGGTGGAAAGTTGGAGCATCTGAAAATGGAAACAGCCAGACGGGCACTGAGAAAAGGAGATTTAACAGCCATTAGTGGCACGGTGCCTGGTGAAGGAGGGTCGGATTTGATTCCAAGTGTGTTTCTGAGCACAACTCGCTGTGGCTGCCGTGTGGGGAATCGCACGGTAATTGGAGTCATACCAAAATTCCTGGCAGCCTGGGCAGTAGGCGCCGTGGTCCTGTCAATAGGGATGATCAGCTCGGTGTACAGTAGGTGCGTTTGAAATGCGGCGGCGGTGAGAAGGCGTCGGGGGGACAGCACACTTCAGCTTGAGTGTCAGAGGACAGGCAGTGTCACAGCATGCTGTACTTATGCAATTATAGGCAAAGTTATAGGATGCGACCTATCAAACTGTTTGGGATAGGAGGAGCGGAGTGGAGGTGGAGGAGATGCACATGCAGGTCTCTCTATCTCGTAACATATGTATATATTTGAATAAAATAATGATTGTTATGTATTTGTTTTTGACCAAAATGAACAAAAATAGAAAAAGTTACTTCAGTGCTAGACAGAGAGTGTGGCTGGATGCATATAACGTGCTTGTTACAGTCTACAGTCACCCACTGCAGCTCAGAACTGCAGAAATTCACCATCTATCTACACACACACACACACACACACACACACACACACACACACACACACACACACACACACACACACACACACACCTCTGCTATATGCATTACCTGATAATGCCATGCAGTGGGTGTACTAAGGCGTTATGTTGAAGTGGCTGACCTAATGCATTAGATGGAGCTCACTGTCAGGTCTTTAAGTAGCTGGGATCAGAGGCAGATACACGGCTAATGGATCCTCTCAGTGGGTGGAATACCATGAAGCAATGGCCTCGTTAAAACCAGCGCTAACAAAAAACACTTATGAGTTAACTTAGAAACATGACAAGACTTTGGGCTGGTTTAACAACATCGCCATTTATATTATTGTATCACACCTTTACTGTAATTAACGGAAAGTCAATTCATTTCATGGTGTTTGGTTCTAAATGTATGCAGGGACCAGTATTTGGATTTAGTTCTATATCTGTGGGGGACGATGTGATGTGTTGGGACTGACTAGTCTCTCTTGTATTCAGAGCATTTAAAGAGAAACAATTGTAGCAGATTGCTCATTTGACAGCTGATTTAATTTGTTTTGGATAAAAGATGAGCAATTAAAAGCTTCAAGATATGTACAACTCAAATCCTGAGGTGTATTGCTTGGCTACAGTATATTCCCAGGACTGTCTTCAAGCCTGCACCTAATTTCAACAACGGAATCTGGGGAAACAGGCAGAGATAACACAAAGAAACAAAAAGTATTATATCAGCAGACCTGGGTGACTTCGGATTGGTGAAAAGTATTAGATAAAGGTAGTAGGAAGGAGAGAAGTTGGGCACTTTTCCGATGTTCATTCTACTGTAACGATCTCCTGGTTTGTGTACTTGGTGTATTTGCCTTTATGTGCACAGTTATACATCATTCCCTCACTCCTTGTGCGTCCACACCTATCTAGAACAAGCAGAACCTGCTATCCAAGCAGATAGACCTTAAGGGTAAGGAACCAGACAGCGGCGTTCTGATGTCCCACACCATATCTGACCTGAAGATTCCACTGTCCTACGAGGTCCGACTGGCCCCCATCACCACCTACAGCACGGGGGACTACATCAGTCGGATCATCCAGTATTCAGAGCGTGAGACACCTCAAACCTACATCTTGATCAGATGTTTTTTTTTATAACTGTATCTAAAATGCAAATAAATTTCTTATTTGATTTTCTTGCAGCCTACACCTATCCACGGCCATCAGGTGAGACTTAACTATCCATCCACCCATCCTCTCACTTTTTTTAGCTTGTTGTTTTTGACCTGATTGGTGACAGGGTGGTGAGGTCTGGAAGTCAAGCTGAATTTTGATGAAAGCCAATTTAGCTTGTATGCTTCGAGCGATGTCAGCACGGGTTTGTCAAAGCAAAGCAAAGTTTGCCGCGACCCAGCCTCGGCCTTTATTAAGTCTGGTTGCTAGGAAGAGGAGAGGGGCAACGGCAGGATGTGAGAGAGCAGCTGATGGCTGGAAGGAGACCCATGACATTTAAAATGTCATGAAAAAGTGGCTGTGATGGTGAAGATATGAGACTGGTTGAAGTGATGTGACTGGCGAAAACATATAAAACGATGCTGTACACCTCCCACGTTCCTACCCTTCGTTTCTCCCTGCCTCTCATCCTCTCTCCTGCTACAGTACCCCCCATTTCACTTCCTCACTCAATTGCATCTTGTCTATTTTCTTCATTAAGAGACACAGCATTTTTCTGGCAGGAGCGGCAGTTGGCTCCACCACGGCGAGGCAATTAAAACAACAGCAGATTGGAACAGACTGCGAGAACAACGGTGCAAATTGAAAGCAGCGTATGTAGTGGAGCAGGGTGTGAATGGTAATAGATTAGCTCCGTGAAACAAAGAAGTGCACACGAGCCATCATCGAGGGGACCCATGTGTAACTGCGCTGCAGTGTGTGTGTGTGTGTGTGTGTGTGTGTGTGTGTGTGTGTGTGTGTGTGTGTGTGTGTGCATCTGTCACTTTGAACGGTATTAGCTGTTGTGATACTTGGTTGCTTCGATTTTCATTTCTCAGCAGACCTGCATGTGCTCACGGAGGTGACAGACAGAAGCCACTGCAGCCGCACTAATGGAAGACGAACGTAAAAGTCTGTTTCCAATTAAGCGTGTTGTAAATACCGTCTATGACAGTATGTCATAGTGGCAGGAGTTCCACTCTCCCTTCCCTCCCAGTATCCTCCTCCCAGTCCTGGTGCATAGCTCACCTTCTTCATACTGCTGTCACTTAAAGCTGCCTCGTCCACCACCAAGGCCTCTGTCTGTTCCTTGTCTCCTGCCACAATATCTGATTGGTAGGCCAGCACCGTCCTGTCTGTCTGGATCCAGAGGTCTCACGGGATCTTTGATATAAATACGTATCTCAATGCAGAACACTCTAAAATGAGTCACGCTGGATGAGCAGGGTTCTGCCCGGTTCTGTGCTTTCTAAAACGACCAGTAATGTTAAACGTAGACGTGTAGGTTAACCAGTGTGTTACACATTATGTGCTTTAATACACTGACACTTCCTAGTAGGTTTTTAAATGGTGTGTGTGTTTAACTCAGCCTGACCCAATAATGGTCACCTTCACAAAAATCTGAATGTAGAGTCATGCAGAAACATACAGTATGCATAATGTGTGCAAAGTGTTTTGTAGGCTTTCCACAGAACCTCCTACACTCTGCCTATGCTTTTGTCGGTAATTGGCCGACTGCCTGGTCTCACGTAGACCTGACTACCGCAGACCTCTACGCAGCCGTTGCATTAATTTCTGTGAAGTCTGTGAACACGGGGGGTTGTGTCACCTGCTGGTTGTCGCTGATCAAAGGTGTTTTTGTGTCTTGTGTTGTCTCCACACCGTCGTGCGCTCATCGCAGACCATGTCTGCGGTTTTGAGGACGAGCGAATCTGCGGCTTCTCCCAAGACCGCAGTGACGTCTTTGACTGGACAAGGCAGAACCATCTGACACAGAATCCCAAGCGGTCCGCGAACACGGGGCCCGAGACAGATCGAAGCGGAACCAAAGAAGGTGAGAAAATGGGGATACTTGTTTAATTGCGTGTACAGTGTAAAATGAAATGAAGTGTAGAAACACGTGATTTCCTTTGAACTGCACTTACTTTGGCCTCTGCTTGCAGGCTACTACATGTACATCGAAGCCTCGCGGCCACGTATTCCAGGGGACAAGGCTCGTCTACTGTCCCCACTCTTTAACGTGACCTCAGTCAGGAGTCCCAAGGGCTCGGGCAGAATCTCATACTGCGTCGCCTTCTACTACCACATGAAGGGCAAACACATCGGTGAGTAGTGCAGCAGCAAGTGCACAACTTACACACGTACGCATGGCGTGTGAAGATATTAGAACCTCCGTAGATGCAGAAAAGCGCACACGGAGAGTGTACTGACACTAGGTAATAGCTTGGTTTTCATATTTCCAAACTTCTGTCAGAAGCTGAACTCGGTGCTTGACCTTTGCTTGTAGAGCTTGTCAGACACAAGATTGTAGGTGTGTGTATGTTTATGCGTAGGTGAGAGAGAGAGAGCGAGAGAGAGAGAGAGAGAGAGACAGAGAGCGAGAGAGAGAGAGAGCAAGAAGAGGGGGAGGCGTGTTACAAAAACTCTGTTTGTATGTTTCTGCCTGAGAGTGTGTTTGGAGGTGGCTGAAGGAGGCAGTGGGTGTGTGATTTATGGCAGTGGCAGGACACAATCAGTCATTTGGTGGAGCTGTTCATCATAATATGCTCTGTCACACAGTTCCAATGCATACATCTTGTAGTGTACACACACACACACACTGTACAGTATGTGCAGGCATGAATATGAAATCTGCAATAACATGAGCTCAAACGTCCACGTCCTCGTGTCCGTGTGGGAGCGAAGGGGCTGCAGTGCAACTTTTTTGCCCCGTCTTGTCTAAGGTTCTGTACGTTTTCTAAGTTGTGGTCCCGCTAGAAGAAGGCCCAGCGTTCTGTGTGGAGCTGGCATGTTGTGTTTGCTCTGTGATTGACTAGCAGCCAAAATAGATGGATGGATGAATTCACGGAATACCAGTCACCAGCCGGTCTGTGACAGAATGATTTACCTTCCTTTAAACCCCCAACATCGGCGGATGAGACTCTTGTTTCAATGTCCTCTAGTGGCAGAGACATTAAAACAGCAACTCATGGTATTTATTTGGTCTTATGGTCCCTATTTAGTTTTTCTTTTGAGTCATTTTTGAAGCATTTACCTGAGCGCGTGCTTTGTGCAGTTCGTTTCACAGCAGAGCAACGGGACAAGGCAGCGCCACATCAGGCACACGCAGCTCGCTCGCGATTAATGCAATCTGTTAGCAGTTACACCCAGCTCTGTTACAAGCCCTCTCTCAATTTACTGTGGAGTTCTCCCAGTCTGTTCCAATCTGTTGTCACTCTAATTGCCTTACCTTGGCAGAGCTCACGCTCCTGCCTGGGAGACAATGTTTGACTCTTAATGACTCAAAGAGACACGGTGCGGATGAGAGAGGCAGGGGGTCGGTGAGAGGAGCGGCACAAGCAGAAGACGGAGGGTCAGCAAGACGGTTAATTAAGAACGTGAAAGCGAAAACAGGACAAAAGCGAAGGACCAAGAAAAAGGAGGAGTGAGCAAAAAAGGAGAGCGATGAAAAGACCGGAGCCGCGGGAGAGGCCATCGACTCGGTAATGTTGGGAGGTGGTGAGAGGATGGAGGAGGCGGTGCTTCACGCTGGAGGACCGTAACTAGTTTTAATGCACTTGATTGTATAGAGTTAAAGTACTGTGAAGTGTCATCAGGGCCGTATACATTAAAAGCATTTAGGCACTTGGGCGCAAAGCAGTTTTTAGAAATGCCGTTAAAAGTTCACCTTTTCCGTCCCACAGATGCTGCGTTTGCTGGTTTGTAGACCTGACAATGTGTGAACATATCAAACAGCCAAAAGCATCTCTTACAAGATACAGAAAGGAAGTGTTTGTCTTTTGAAATGTACGAGCGCTGACAATAAACGCTCCCTCTTATACTGATGTTCACCCCAGCTGCTCCACTGGATTAATTCCACTTCAGAAGCACGTATGGATTTATTCAAATGTCCTTGTATGGTTTTATAAATAAGGCTCCTAATGGGTTTTATGGAAGAATTATCACAGTTCAATGAGAACAGGAGCCACTTACTATTCCTATTAAGGGGGAAATATTATGTTCAGTGTGTTGCGAGGTTCAGTCAGGCCTAGAAGCCTGTCTCTGAGTTGTCTACTGGCTTGTTGTTTGGTTCCACAGACCAGAACCAGGCTGCAGTTTATACTTTGTGTGCACAGTTACGCATAGTGTGGCTCACAGGCTGAGCAGCAGCAGGTATACATGTAGAGCACGAGCATGATTTAGTCAGATGGTTCAGGCCTACGTCTATTTAAAAGAACAAAACACACCCACTGCACCGTCTGGGCTCAATGTGCATGTATGTCTTCACTCATGATTCTGCAGACAAGGAGCCCTGATAGAGCTGTGCATTCTCTAGCAACATGCTCAGCTTTACCTCAGTCCATTGTAGTCTATTCTAATGTATTACTCCTGTATCTGCGCAGCTACATTCTGGCATCTTGGCTGGAAACAGTGGAAACCTGAGCAGACTTTAGTTTTATTGCAGGATACATGGTTTTGTTCAGCACAGTTACTTCCTGTTGATAATGTTGGTCCTAAGAGTTTAAGCTCTTCACTTGACTGTGCAGCTACTGTACAACCAAATATTTTCCACATGTGCAGCAGTGAGGAGAAAGAAATGATCCATCCACAGACAGAGAGGCTGCTACAGTCACATTCAGTCACACTCGAGGCTGCAAACGTGACAACAGAAATGCATTAGAAAGTAATTAATCCGTGGAGACCCTGAATGCGCTGCAGTGGTTTGTGGCTGCTGAAGGTGCATCAAGCATCCACGCGTTGTGCTGCTCGAAGCATTGTTATTGTATTCCCAGGTATCACAGCAGATATTCAATCAAGTAGTTGCTCAATACGCTTTTTCAATATGTGATGTTCATGTTCATGTTCATGTATGCGTGGTGTTTTGTCTGTGTCTGTGTCAGGGCCACCACCCGGACATTCACAGCAGCAGAGCTCTCATTGAGCTCTCTGCAAAGAGTAGATGAATGTGTTCACTAAATGTTTTCTACACAAATTGGTTTTGAGTTTGAGCACTTAGCTTCAACCATAATTCTATAAATCAATGAGCATGACCACGAGAACATGGTCCGAGGAAGATTTAACGTCTCAAAGACAGGACTGTGTTGACATACTGTACTTTGCATATGAGCACTGGAAGGAGGGGCTCATGTGGAGGACGCTGTATGAGGCCTCCTGCCTGCGTATTTGTATAAGACACTGCTGGTTGGTTAATGTTCCAATTAGGAGCTGGCTGGAGATCGTTAGGAAGATGAATGATTTACTTACACCTCACAGACCCAGAGAGAGGGAGGGGCTCTTTGGACCACCTCATGCCTCCAGTGATGTCATTCTCCTTCCTTGTTTTTTCTTGACTTAGTAATTCTACGTGTGTGTAAGATGTCAACCAAGCATCACGTGGCAGTAAAATGTTAATGAAAGGAAACTAATTGGCCAAGGTTAATTTAGCAACGAGCCATATACTGTACAGTATAGCAAGGATTCATGTAAATCTGTCCCCGTCTTTGCACCATTACTCTGTCTGACTTTCACTCCCTCCCTTCTCCTTGCTGCCTTGTCCTTTAGCTCCGTGGCTGTGTCAGTGTGAAATAGAACTATCCAGCGAACAACCAGGGAGCCACACATTTAATCTTCCCCCAAATGTCATCCACATGCAGAGTCTGACCTAGAGCTTCATCCAAATATATCTATACCCTCATTTATTTCCACATTCTGTGGAGATCAGTGTTGCTCAGCTGCGGGTCCAGCTCTGCTCTTTAGATTCTTTTATTGACAAACCAAACAGCATCTACATATTTGTCAGTGATTGATGACCTAATGTCAGTGACTCTCCGTCAGCCTTGTCATCTTTTGCTGCTCTGTAAAACGTCAAGTGGTTCCATTGGATCAGGGTGATGATTACACTCCATTACTCTTGTGACTGTAAACAACAGACTCCATTTTTGTACCGATGGTGGGAAGTAATTGTGGCTTTTAAAGTGCTAAACATCACAAAAGCATGACGGTCATTCATACTGAATCAGCGACTGTGTAGACTGAACAGAATCCCTGTGTTTGGTATAAATATGCCGTTACCTGTGACTCTGCGTCTGCGCTCCTTCATTAGCAGATTTCAGTTCACAGCACAGCTCTTTGCCTGCTGACAGTTCACCGACGGTGTGTATGCGTTTCACAGGCACCCTCAACGTGCTGCTGCGAGTCCGAAGCATCGCCTCCGTGGACACGGTGGTGTGGACGAGGTCTGGTCCTCAAGGCCCCGACTGGAAGAAAGCCTTTTTTGACATCAGCCCCAGCGGACCCTTCCAGGTAAGGCCCAAGTTGTAGAAATACATACACACACGTGTGCGTGAAGAACTTGCAGAGTTAAAGTCACAAATGATGTCCAGTGCATATATCTATTTTTAGAGTCAGTAGTAAAACCCTCACCCGTCGCCTGCAGCTGGGACTTGACCCAGAGGCCCGGCATGGTCGTCCGTTGATGCAGGCTCTCTCCGGTGCTTCCCACTGTTTGCTTGATGTTAAAAGAATTGAAATCAGCCTGCAGCTCTTCTCTCTCGAGGGTTAATTTGCATCACGCGCGAACCTGCCTTGTCTCGCTCTGAGAAGAAAAAGGAAGCGTGGAATGAGATGCTTTTTCCTCCACTGCGTTCCTTTCTCTAGGTCATCTCTCTCATCTCTGAGACGCCTTCTCTGCTGCAGCCTTTTTCTCTCCTCTGTGTCTGTCTCCAAGCTGAAGGTTTTACTCTAGTGGCTGGAAGAAATCAGCGAGGCTTCCCTTGAATTTACTGTAGATAAGAGCTCCCAGAATTCGCTTCGTGTACTGGAATATTTGAGTTCAGATGAATCCTAAATATCTTCTTTAGTGGAGGCAAAACATCAACAAGTATTAAAATAATGTAAGGTTTTTATCAGTTCATGTCTCAATGCCAGTGACTGAAAGTATTTTTAATTGTAATATGAATTACAATAGGTTTAATTTGCTTAGGTTTTTACAAGGTTGTGACTGAGCTTGTGCTACAGTGGGTTTTAGCTGTAAATTCTTTGTGTTTACTGCGCCTCTACGTGGAAATGAATAGCCTTTTTTTTGGCTTTTGACCCATTATAAGTTATCAGTTCATTGGTAGTAGAGTCCAAGCGCGTTTGCTAGATCCAGAATGACGCTGGAGAGGAGGCTGATTAAGTCATGACACTGGGGGAAGACGTGTCTCAACGGTAATGCTGTATTTACTTCAATTTATTTAATTTATATAATTTGCAAAGTGACTAGCGGTTGCTAATGCTACTGCTTACACTTACATTAGTAACACTTATGCTAGTGGTTACTAATGGCCTAAGCAGCTTGAATTAACGGAACAGAATATTTATACTGTAACACGACTTACCTGTGAAACTCGAGTTAATAAAAAACACTGCTATAAATGAATATTGGAGAGCACAGCTCCAAAAAGTCATAAATTATTTTTTACAGATTTGTCTTGCTTGCGCTGCTGCTCTGACACTTCATTTTATTAAAAAGAATTGTGCTTTACTATTTACAGAATAATCACTGCATGACCTACTGTACTGTACCTGGAAACATTACTTTTACTGATGATTATGATATAAAATATTCAAGTCAATTGGGTCAATTGCAGGAGGCATTTAGGAGCCAAGTAATATAATATAACTGTATGATATGATAGAAATGCGGGGTTTTTTTGTACTTATTGCCATATTAGAAAGAGAAACACATGCAATTTCAATTTCAAAAGCTGGAAGAAACAGCAATGTACTGTATACTGTAGGTTACTGAGTGCGTTGAGAAGCCTGGGGGTTTGAGGACAGAGGCTTTGCTTAATGGAAGTAGGGTAAAGAGACCATGTCCTGGGTAGATGGTTAAGTGGTGGTTATGTTGGAGGTTTGTTTTTGCAGCAGGACAGGTGTAGTTGTAGTCAGATGACCAGGGAGATGAGGTGATCTTTGTTCTCATATTTAGTCTATTTATAAGACTTTGAGTGGAAGCAGTGCTCTGTCAGATGGAGGCTGCATCTGTCCTCACCGTTACACCCATGAAAAAGGAACAGCAAACATAATTGTAGATTAAAATTCAGTACAGTATGTCACAACCTTCTCTAATGTTACAATATACCGATTAAAAAATATAAACTACACAAGGCTGCCTGTGCTAAAACAATGGATTAACATAGTTGTAACAATTCAAATATAAAATCTAAACAGTCTATACCAATTAAAATCTTCATAAGAAATGATCTTACTGCTGGTAAATATACTTCATCCCTGAGGTGAGCTGCAGATGTGTGTACCAACAGTCTGCAGTGGTTTCTACAGTATGTTGGACAGACAACCTCCTTGCATGTGGGAAACTGGGATGTGCCCACCTACAGTAGAGTATAGAAAAACACTGTTACCTTTAGTGTACACAAGCTATAGGTAGCTGACCAGCTGACCCAGGTGGATTGTACATATATCAAATAAGTATCAAGCTTGTACTTACTGTTGGAGGAGCATCTAGTTGGAGCAGTCAACACCTCAGTACTTTGTCTTTGAACACAGTAGCTGCTCTGTGTTACGATCAGTGAGGTGGTTTGTCAAAAGTCCAGTTTTGCTTCGGTATCATCGTGAGGGTGGCGTTACAGGTTTCGCTGTGAGGCGTGACCCCTCATGAGTCATGGTTGATGCAGATCCCAGAACCACACACTGGATAAAGTAGCAAAATGCAAAGAAAAAGGGGGAAATGGCATTTCTACCGTGCTCAGTGTAAATGTGACCAGAATGAGTTCCAGAATGTCTAAAAAGTAGATTTTGCATAATTGGTCTCCTTTAATCTTATTAAATTAAAGAATTACCAGGTTCTTCTTATTATTAATGAATCAGTACAAGTCAGAATGTAAAGTAATACTACTGCCAGCCATTAAAGATGTGGTAAATATAAATTAAGCCTGAGCTTTTATACCAGGGGATGGAGTGCATCCTTGTTTTAATAAATAAATATGAGTGCAGGGTTTTGACATTTCAGTGCTGAGGGGATTATTGATAGATGAGGACCTTTGAGTGAACATGCAGTTCATTTTCTGCTGAACGTCAGCAGCGAGCCTGTCCACATGGTAACCGGTGGATTGTTTGCTTCATCAAGATCTTGCTGATGTCAGGGTGGAGAACAGGGATTCACAGATAGGAAGGATCCAGACAACACTGGACTAAATAACAAGCTCAACCAACAAAACCAACAATAATGTAAGAATCTTAAACTGTGGCAGTGATGATCTCCATTGAAACTAAATGAACTCGGTCTTTCTCATTTTAAAACATGAACAGTGGTTTCAGGTGGATCATTCTTCTCTCCACTGTGACAGACACAGGAAATACCAGGTCTAAATGAGCTTGAGGAGACAGGTTAATCAACTCCAGCCCAATCAACGCGTTGTGATCAGTCTGCAGCTTGGTTTTAATGAGCTGAGAAGAATCGCTGCAGCAGAGTGTAGCGATACGGACAAGCTGGCGTGCATGAGCCTGCCAGAATGTTTGGAGCTGCATTATCTCACATATTAATCAAGGCTAAACTCTGCCATTACAGCCACACAGGTTTATGTAAAAGAAAAACCAGCTGGTGTCTGTGTCCAGCATGAGTCAAATACTGTACAGTCTGAATGAACATTTGATCCTACGCCCTGTATGTAAATAGTGTAAATGGTTTGATAAGATCTGCATGGACGACTGATTCAGCTGACGTGACCTGCAGTATTTCTCATGGCTGCTATGGAGCTCCTTGTTAGATGTGTGCGGCGTTTTCCCCCTTGTTTTACTTCGCCAGGATTCAAGTGCTCTGTGCACATTGGGTCGATAGTGGAGGAAAATGGTGTGGGTAGACATAACAGAGGAAGAGCCTGTGTTTGAGCACTGTCTGTGTGTTGACACACCATTCAGGTCCCTTTGGCTCTTTGGCAGCTGCGCTTGCAGTTAGCTCTTCCCTGTTGGGATGTGGTCGAGTAAACTAGATGATTCAGTCCTCGTCTCCTCGCTGGACGAGTAGCTTCCCCGGTTCCCCCTGACTCTCAGCCGTTCTCGCTTCCTCTGCAGAAGAAAAGACACCATGTTATGTGTGTGTGTGTGTGTGTGTGTGTGTGTGTGTGTGTGTGTGTGTGTGTGTGTGTGTGTGTGTGTGTGTGTGTATGTGTTCCAGTCTCTTCCTCTTTCTTTTTACCCTCTCTCTCTCCGCCTCTGGCCCAAAGCTGCGACAGGTGGACCCGTTCCGTCGATTGCTGCCCTGGTCAGTTGACTAATGGCCCTAAAATCAACAGACTCCAGAAAGAGAGTCTCCAGCTCTGCAGCGGTTTGTAGACCGCACGGCCACACGCTTGCGCCATATCTTTCAGCCTGTGCGCAAACTAAATCACATGCATGAACACTGTTGGACACACGTGTGCACGCGCTGCTCTCCGAGCCCCTGCAGCAATTAGCTATGACAGGTCAATTAACAGGCTTATTTATGAGCAGGGGATGCCTGCTAGTTGTGTTGTAATGATTCCAGATACTCTCCGTACGTGCACGGGGGAAATTGAATTCATGATGAATGTGAGCTGAAGGCCTTGGCTAGAGGCAGCATTTGCTCTTCATTAACTATGCCTCTGCAACACTCTGTTTCTTCCACCATTAAAGGGACAATTAAGGCTGAAAGACTGGGCACACTGTATATTTTAGGACTTCATTGTGTGTTTGCATGTTGAGTCTTAGACAAAAGTTTGAAGGTAACAAAAGCAGTACAATACCGAGCTCTCATCCTCTCCATCTTCAGCGGAATGTCTCTCTCACCTTCACACTATTAGCCTTCATGAAGGTCTCCAAAGAGGAGCATTTTCCCACAAGCCTTTCACAAAATATGGAAATATGACGGTAAGCAAATTCTGAAGGGTCAAATCCTTAATACATCTAGTGTGTTAATGGCTTTTGTTAAAGCTGCTCAGCCTAAGGGTTAATGTGCTTCAGTGTAGGAGTCGGTAACGGTTATGGAGTGGCAGGATGGAGGAGAGGTCAAACACAGGTTAGAGGCCAAATGGGAAAAATGAAATAAATCATTAAAGGTCGGAAGGCGTCACCACTTAGAGTTACAATCACGGTCCCATTTATACTAAGAGATAAATGAAGCTGTTGTTTTTGGGGCTGAGGGATTAAACTGTATCTGTTTAATGTATGAGTTACTGCAGACTGTTTTGTCTCTTCATAGGAGAGGACATGCTGTCATGTGTTTTTGAAGCTCAGCCGCAGGTTAGGTGGTGGGGATTGGCCTTAAATACCGCCCTCCATGTCTAGAGTTTATACATTTACAATACAAGTCAATTACTGAGCTCTGAGGTGCGGTATCAGCACACAGTCGCGAGAATGAGCCTCAAGACTGCATCTCTGCATTAAAGCACTCATCCTAATGGCCGGAGACAGGTAAGCAATCTGGTAATGAGAAGGAATTATAGAGTGGAGAAGAAGACAATCAGCTGTGTGCATAGGTGCTTGTGAGCACGGCAGGGAGTCCTTCGGAGGCTGAGAGCCGGTGTGTGAACATGACAGAATGAGGCGTTAGTGTGTTTGCGTCATCCACGAGGCACTTAGTGCATCTTAAATATTCATCCCCCCGTTCTCATTGTGACTCAAGCAAAGGCGAGGTGAGGCAGGACCAGGGGATGGACTGGGGAGGATGCATACGTCAGCCGTCTCCGTGGCAACCGCTGGTTGACTGGCATAGGTCACTTGTCTCTATCAGTGTGTGTTAATGTGGACATGATATTTGTTGGACTTTATATTTGTGTGTTGATTGAGGTTTGACTCCAGTAGTTTGTGCATGTGATTCTCAGTCAGTTTGAATCTGGAGGTGACCACATGAAGTGTCTCTTTCTAAGGGATGAAAATGAGGTCATCACCGACATCTGAGCAGGACTGAAGGGACATTCTATGCTCTCTGCGCTTTAGCTGAATTTCTTTCTGTGCACTCTTATATTTTATATGCTTGACATATGCAATATACGACCTGGTAACAGAAGAGGTATAAAACCACTGCTCCTTTAGAAGACGTCAGATTTAAGACTGACCTCACTAAGTAAGTGATCCTTGACTTGTACAGACACTTCATGCTCTTTTTTTCCATTCAACTGTATTTTAACAGCTTTACAGTAACTTCAACAGGTTTTGCAGTTCCACACACGCACAAAAACACACACACAGACCACTGCTGTGCAACAAACACACTTGTTAAATAATACAGAGGGCACAGAGCCTTGATCCCAGAACCTGCCAGAGGTAACAAGCTGATAAACATACTTTTGTTCTACACACAAAAAAGAAAGAGAGCGACAAGAGATAAAGAGAGGAAAGACAAGAAAGCAGAGGAGAAGAAGATATACGAGGACATAGAGGGGAGGAAGAGAGAGATAGCGCGGAGAGCGTATACAGACAGGATATCACCGCTAGACTCGAACATATATCTTGCTCTGCTCTCTCTCTATTCTCTCTCTCTCTCTCTCTCTCTCTCTCTCTCTCTCTCTCTCTCTCTCTCTCTCCCTCTCTCTCTCTCTCTCTCTCTCTCTCTCTCTCTCTCTCCCCCCTTCCCTACTCCTCACTGTCATGTATGGAGCTCCCCAAGGGCCTGATGAAATAAAATAAGAAGGGTGAACCTCATTTCTCTCCCTGCTCCATGCCTATCGGTCTCTCTCAACGTTTCTTCTTCCTCCCTCCTCCCCCTTTCCTCCCTCAGCTGCTTTTCCTCCTCTGCTACCAACACCTTCTCCTGGTTCCTCCATCCTCCCTGCATTCATCCATTCTGTATCCGCCTCCTGGGAGTGTTGCTTTCCTCACTATCAACAATGATGACTGGGCTGCTGTTGACAGCAGGAATCACCTGACACAGCTGTTAAAGTTGTGTTGTGATGCTTATTACCTTTATTTTTCTCATTGCGTTGGCTCATAGCATCTAGACCTAGCGTGCGTGACGGAGGCACTGCTAGCCTTGGGCAAATACATACAGTAATATCCACCAGTCGGATCGGTGCATCAGGATTAGTCCAGTGCTTCGTTCTTCCAAATGCATGTGATCCAATCATATGAGTGCAGTCAATCACTGCTGGTGATTATCTACTACAGCGGAGCACATTTTAATCCTGAAACCAAGTAGTTACAGCGGCATTTAGTAAAGTGCTCCAGTTTCTGCACGCAGCTTTCAGGTAATGATACATCACGCAGCAAACATCAGAACCACGGAACCTAGTGCTGGGTTAAATCAGGACCGGGGGGGTTCTGTGTCCTCCACAGTTCCCTTAATCCTCCCCTTCCTAAAACTGTTTGCTCCCTGCTGTCCGTCGGCTTCTGTGTTATATGAACAACATTCATGACTTTCTAATTCCGCCCCGTTCCCAGAGCGCTGCTTTTTGAAGTCAACTGTTTCATTTCCGCTTCGTGTTGAGAGCGTGTCCGTGGAGAACGCAAACTTTCGGGCCCGTGCACAGCTCAGTGGCTGCACATACCGAGGGCCTTTGAGGTGCTGCCACTCGTCTCTGCAGCTCCCTCCGCTTTGTGCTCGCTCCAACAAAAGTAATGATGTCTTTGAGAACAGCCGCCGTGAAACAAGAGCTGAAGGCCGGCCAGCGACTTGCGTTAACGCAGGGACCTCGTCGCACGCGGGGTTAGCGGCAAATGATGAGGAGACATCACAGATTGTTTACTGCCCGTCAGCCGCGATCGCTGATGCTCTTCATTGCGTTTTAATGCATTTCCAGGGAAAAGGGAGGTTTTGGTTTGCATTGGCACACACAGTCCTAAGTATCTAATTATCCGGGATAATTGCTCGATAGTGCTCCACCCTCCCTTCTATCACAGCTCATAGTCACCCTGGACAGGTCACCAGTCCATCCCAGGGCCACATATACACAATTAACCTAATAGACTGTGTTTGAACTGTGGGAGGACCTGCACCACTGTCTCTATTGTCGTACTATCGGTCGATAGTGTTTAATTTTTCTTGCTTAAGCTTTTTGTTCCATGGAGCCTCCATCTGTCACTTCTCCACAAGTTTTTTTTCCAATTTCTGCTAAAACCTAAAATAATCCCAGGTAAGCGGCCAACTCACCGAGCAGAAAATACATTCCCGCTTCAAATCAATGGGGAACAAAGGTAACATGTTGTAGTAGATTATTCGCGTCCCCGCGCGCTCCTCTGTGGATTACCCAGAGGCCATCTGTGTTCCTCGCAGTGCTCGGTACCGGGGGGCTCGTCGGAAACCGGGCCAAGACACATCCGTGCGCTTCGCAGCGCGCGGCTCTCCTGCGCTGGTGTTTCAAAGCTGTCTCCATGCGCCTCCCTGTCACACACACACACACACACACACACACACACACACACACACACACACACACACACACACACACACACACACACTCGCGTCCTCTTCCTCTCCTCCCTCCCGTGGCCGCGTCCCCTCTGGTGTGTGGACAGCACATCAATGGGAACATTAAAGGTTACAAGGCCCGACAAAACGCCACGTTCGCATCGCCGACCTGACACTTGGCCGTGCAGCCTTTGATCCCGCAGTCACACACACACACGCGCGCTCACACGAGGTGTCCGCCGTCACACTCTTTCTTATTGCAGGAGCTCAAAGTGAAGAGAACTTTACACATAAAGCTAAAAAAGAAGACGCCGGATGGTGTCGTTTCAGGGAGGTTTGACGTTTCGCCAGTATTTAGTAAATGCCAGTTAAATACCAGGTTCATCAGTTATAGGAAGACTCATTTATGGCACTTGTATTTACACCACACACCCCAAATGTCAGTGTTGTAAATTGTGCCTTTTGTTGTTTAAAGATGAATTATATCTGATGAACACAGTGCAGCCCTTCAATGTAAAACACATTCCAGCTCTGATACATGCTTCACCTTCGCACGGCGCCCACCGTGGGCGGAGCACAGGAGATTCACACTTAGGCTTAATCCGTCTGCGGCGAACATTAGGTGGGAGCGTGCAGGACGGCTTCCAGCACAATCTAACGCGTGCACTCATTATTTGGCCGTCCTGTGCGGCGCCGCAGGATGTCGCCTCGCTCTGTGCGGCGCCAGTCTGTTCGGTGCCTCGCGTGATTGACTCGCGTTTTTTGCGAGGACGCTGCGTATCTGTGTCAAGGCCGGCTCCATTCTGCTGGTTGCTTTTACGTCTGTGTGTGATCACGCGGCGGCGCGGGGCGTCGTGCTAGCAGGTATTGGGGCCTTGTGCTGTAGAGTTCCTCCAATAAACTGGGCCGTCGCACATTTACATGGGACTCGAGGAAGAAGCAGCACTGCACTAGCTCTAAATTGCACGACCTCGGCCTTTTGACCAATTAGCCTCTTCTTTCTCTTACTTGTGAATTCCGCTTACAGCTACCCTCCGCCTAACAAATCAAATAATCCTTTTTTTTGCACAAATGAGCCGACCGGCTAAGCCCGTCCAGCCCGTGCGCCTGCTGCTGCTGCGGCTGCTGCTGCACTTCCTTTCTTCCAATAAGCTTCAAGGTTCTCCTAATTATTTTATTTATTCATTCAAAGAACATCTCTGGGGCTAAATTAGAAAGCGAGTGGGAACGAGGTGGAGCCGCTCTCGCGTTCCCCTCCCCTTCATGAATATAATTGAAAAAGCTCTTTATCCGGAGAGCGAGAGAGTGAGAGCGGAGAGAGAGAAATGGGCTACCTGCACCGACAACAAGCCGGATGGGCCGGTCAGTTCAGGCTGAGGCAGCCAAGCGGAGCCTTGTTCCACCATCTACGGCGGAGGTTACAGGGGAAGGGAATGATCGTCCCTGTTCCGCTTCGACTCGGCTTCTCCTAACGACTCTACGCTGCAAACTGGGGGCCTGTGGCCGCAGCCGCTCAGTGCCGCTGAGATCCAGTGGGTCGACTTCTTCCGCTGTCTTCACTGTGATGAGGAAGTCGGGCTTTTCCCAGCTGGAAAACCTGAAGCCAACCTTCTATGTCCGCACCCGGGTTGACGGCACACGGCAGGGCCTGCTCTGCTGCGTCCTAGGTTAAATACGCCACCGCAGCGTGCTGGCGGCAACAGATGGAGGCCACTCATGCGCGTTCGCCACCCCTCCACCTGCACCTGCTCGCGCTCTCGTTCACCTGACGCGTTTGCAGCACCAGCATTCACAGACGCACACAGTCGCACCTGCTCCTCTGGCTGATGCTGGACTAACTCCAGGGTTAAGTGCCTTGCTGAAGGGATAGTCGGTGCGCTACACCCACGCGCCAATTTGTGCATGTCGTGCAGTTTTCTGTAAAAGCCACTTGATGGGAAACAGATTAAATGAGCCATTATTCCCGTTATTACGCCTCAGACATGAGAACACGTCAGGAGACAGAACATTATGAAACGCAGCTATAACCAATAACAGCGACGCTGGTGAGCACACAAATAAAGTTTCCTTGTTTGTTTGCTTGTTTCCTGCTCATATTCCAGGCAGAATACGCTTGGTTTGTGATTAGCTGGGTGCGATGGGCTTTTGGTGCCGTGCTACACCACAGTAATTAGGCTGTCAGTCAAAAGCAGATGGCTGGTGGCGAAAAGTCGCCTGCAAAAGTTTTCCGATGTTTGCTGTTGTGGTCCCGCAAATTATAGCATAAGAACACAACTTACGAACACTTAACACTAAAGGTTATTACTAACTGTCTATTGTTTCCTCTGCAGAGTTTTTATCAGCATGATGTCTTTTGTTTTTTTCATTTCCAATGCCACTGAATTAATTCGAGTGACATCTGAAATAAAGGCGTATTATTATCACCACACTTCTCGTTTATATGTAAATAGGTGGTAACAGCTGTTCAGACATGTTTTACTCTAAACATTCGAGCCGCAAAGAATAATTAGTGCTCCTGGTACGGCTGGGTGTGTTTGCTGCCTAGCTGGGAACACATGGCACCAGGTGCATCATGGGAAGGTGCAGTGTGACGCTTTGGGCCATGTTCTGAGATCTCAGTCCAAACCAGCCTCCCTGTTTGGTGTGTAGGTTGTTCTATATGCTCATTATTCGTCCACTTGTGTCTTTCTCCTGAACAGATTGTGTTTGAAGGAATTCGAGGCCAGAGTTTCGAGGGGGACATTGCCATTGACGACGTGTCCATCACCTTAGGAAAGTGCAAGCAGGAGAACACTGTAGCCAGCGCAGGTAAGACAGGTAAGATAGTTTGTGGAGTGAACAGCATGAAAACTTGTAAAAGCGTCCGTGATCGATTGTTTCCCACTCACGGTGTGTGTGTGTGTGTGTGTGTGTGTGTGTGTGTGTGTGTGTGTGTGTGTGTGTGTGTGTGTGTGTGTGTGTGTGTGTGTGTGTGTGTGTGTGTGCAGGAGGAGGAATATGATTCCTAATGAATCTGAAAGGCGTTGCTTCGTGTTCTGTTCTCCGCAGACGTGCCAATAAAGTACTTGCTAGGAAGCTGAAACACAGCTCAATTAAACCGAGCTGAACTGAATTGATTTCATCAGAAAATAAATTAAATGCGGGCGGTCGGGAGGGGAATTAGTGAAGAGGCACAATTTCCAGAGGAACAATAGAGAGAGACGTCTTTGGGAAGCGTGGGGGAGAAAGCGTCAGTGTGGGGGATGAACTGGGACAAGTGGACACTACTGGGCGTTGTGGAGGCGAGCAGCCACTCCATCCTCCTCTATCATCTGCGTCACATCTGCCTTCATCTTTTCTTCCTCTTACGCTCCCACTGGCAGCTTCCTCTGCAGTTTTCCTGCTTTTTCCCCCCTCACTGTACAGTAACACTATTATCTATATCCCTCCGCGTCCTCTGTTCACCTCAAATGCTCCTACACTTAGAAGATAAAAGTCGGAGGATGGATGTGGCCATATGAATGTGAGTGACCAGGCTTTCTCCTCATCACTCATGTCGTGTGCGTCAGCTGTGATACGCTTTTGTTTTTAAGAAACACTGCTCGCAAGCTTCCTCTTTGCCTTGAGTTCCAGTGTTCAACAAAAATCTGCGAGCTCCTGTGAATCGTTGCATATAAGCGTGTGGAGAAACTCAAATAGCCTGGAGGGTGGGGGTGCAGAGTGGAGACAGAGGCAGAGAAAAGGTCAAAGACAGAGAGTGACCGGTCTGTGGGTGTGAGCGCGTCTGAGTGTGTGGCTGCAAAGGGGGAGAGGAAGTCCAAACCCAAAGAGAAGAAAGAGAATCGCAGACTAAAACCTGCCAGCGCTTTAGCTCCCAGTACGAGTTGCCCTCTGCCAGCCGCACGCACACGCACACACACACGCACGCACGCACACACACACGCACGCACGCACGCACGCACACACACACACACACACACACAACGTCAATGTGCACGTGAAGTCACCAGCGGATGGAGTGAATAATGGATGAAGGCGTAAACAGGAAGAGGGAAGCTCTGTGTGTGTGTGTGTGTGTGTGTGTGTGTGTGTGTGTGTGTGTGTGTGTGTGTGTGTGTGTGTGTGTGTGTGTGTGTGCGCACGGAGGCGGTGCAGACAGATGGGTAATTATCAAGGAGGCAACTGAAGAGTGTTTGTCACTGTAAGAAACACAAACTGTGTTTGTGCTGAGTACAGATTTCTATCACTGTGGAGTTGAGGCAAAATGAGGATTACAGGAGGATTCAACTCACCCACAGATGAAGTGGTGTGTGTGTGTGTGTGTGTGTGTGTGTGTGTGTGTGTGTGTGTGTGTGTGTGTGTGTGTGTGTGTGTGTGTGTGTGTGTGTGTGTGTACACGATGCTTATACAATCAGTATGAGTCGGACAGGAAGAATGAAGTCTCCATTACACAAGCCATTAGAGTTTAGTGAGGAACCTTAAAAGGGATCCGGGCTATTAGGACTTTTAGGCTTTATCAGAGTGCTGTTACACACATATACATGAAATCATACACAACGTAAGCTCTCAGCAGCTTTGTGTCCCGACGTGCACCTAGTTCATTAATAGCTGAAGATTAGTTTACGTTTGCTTGAGTAAATAAGGAAACGTGTGGGTCAGTGGAGACTCACAGCACTATATATGTAAATGAATCACACACACACACACACACACACACACACACACACACACACACACACACACACACAGCCTGGTTTTTGTTTGTAGAGAGCGGGTTCTTGGAGTTTGACCCTTTTAGTACCGTGTTGAGCTTCATGGATGACGTGTGAGAACCTTCCAGTGACGGAACTGTGACAAATATTCAGCCTTGCGATTTTCCCCCTTTTAGTTTGTGTCTTCTAGAAAACAAAGTCCTCATAACTCACATTCCTATTAATACAACATATAATATGTGTTCGAACTCCGGCATTACAATAAATATTGATGTACTTCTGTGGATTGGATTCATATTGATTCCTTTCTGTTTGAGGCTTTTTCCTTGCGTAACTCACTGCTGCATTTGCAAAAACCAGGGGTTTGTTTGTAGAATGCGTAAAAGGCCAAGAACTTTCATATTTTATTCACTGCTCCTTATTAAATACATTAAACAGAAAACTTCAGATGCTTGTGTGAACAATCCAATTACAGAGGAAGAGGGGTGTCGTATATAACAGCGATCACCCCCCATGAATAAACAATGAGAAGCAGCGACAACCACAACAACGCTGGCCATGATGACATCAACTGTAACAGATTCCTCTCATTAAAGTCTCAAAGCTGTCATGACAGTGTGTGGGATCTCTGCGTGTTAACTCGTCCCTGCATCCGTCACCTCCTCCCTGAGATCTCCATTGTCCTGCAGCCTCCTAATTGTAACAGTGGAGGAGCCGGTGGCGTCTCTGCACTCAGCCTCAGGCTGCAGGACACCCTCAGGCCAAAGAGAGAAACATATAAATGAGCAGTTATGTATTTAGCCATGGTTGATGTGACATCAAGTCTGGGCCGGAGAAGCCTCTAAAGAGACAAAGAGACGGGAATGGGAAAAAATGACACAACTAGATTTAACGGCAACTGTATTTTTATCACATCGTGACCGAACAGGAGTTTAATGAGGACTGTGTGATGGCGACAGTGGGACGTCCTGGTCCGAGCGCTGGGATCTGACTCTCCTTTCTCTCCACAGTTCTGATCGGTGGGTCGCACGCGCTCCCTCTGTCCGGCTGGCTGACGTTCAGCCTGTGCTGCTTCCTGCTGTTACTCGTCAGATGATGAGCGCCGCGTTCCACCTGCGTCTGCGTCTGCGTCTGCGTCTGCGTCTGCGTCCGCGTCCACAGACGCGGCCCCGACTCGCACTCTTCTTCTTCTTCTCCCTCCCTTACCCACCCCACCCCTCCCCACCCCTGCTGCTCCCGCCGGTCACCTGTCCCTCACCTGTTCTTCACCTCACTCAGATAAATGTACTCGTCTCCCTCCTGTGCTTTCTTTGAGCGTCTCCCCAGTATAACCAGCCGCCACTCATGCTGTATTTGACCTGAACACACTTAATGATCTTTGTCAGACTTCATATTCTCTCCTTGGTCTGTCTGTTAATCTATTTAGATCCATGTTATCCACGCCCCCCCCCCCCCCCCCCTCGTGTATCTCTGCCCCCCCACTTCCCCTCCACCCTATTCCCCAGACACACCAAAGTGTCGGACACTCTACCAAAGATGACAAAGGACCAGGGGGAATAAAAGGATAGAAAAGGGATTCCTGGAAGAGAACGACACAGAGAGAGAAAGCCAGGGGAAATCCTTCTTTTTCCCACAAACTGTCTCCCTTCCAAACCCGCTGGGACGCGGGAGCTTGTGAACGACAGAGAGACAGATGGAAACAATAAAGTGATGAACGAACCAATGAATGAATAAATGAATGAGTGGAACCGTGTGTAGAGAGGACACAGTGGAAACAGAGGGACGACGATGGATGCTCTCGGTAGCCTCTCGGCCTCTCCCTGCCACAAAAGACGAACCTCAGTGCGGATTATACGTGTACATTCATCTATATATATAAATATATATTAAATATTACAAATTTAAAGTGAAACACAACTAGGACAGTGGAGGACTTTACAAAGTGAAATTAAAGAAGCACAACATTTATAAAATCTCTGCTGTTCCTTTGGGATTTATTCTACCTATTATGTGATGTTGCAGTTTGTCAGATCTACTCAATGTTTTTGATATTTCGCTCTTTTTGTTTGTTTATGGATTGTTTAGGGTTAAGGGCACCGGGTAATAAAGTATTATATTAATATTCATGAGAGGAAGAGATTTGTGGTCCACAAGCCGACTGTAAGCACGAGAAGAGAAACGCATGGACAGAAGCTTTTATTTTTACACTTAGATGCTGAACACACACACACACACACACACACACACACACACACACACACACACACACACACACACACACACACGTCTCGTTCCTGAATGACAGAAGGAAAACCACAGATGGTGGAGGCAACTTTCACATTTCTCTTGGTTTTTCATAAACTTCCTGTCACCGGGCGTCATGACTCAGACGTCTGGAGTTCTCAACCACAACACGCTTCTAATGAGGAGGAGAGAACGCGTGGCGTGAAGGCGGCAGGCGGAGGGGAACCGGAGCGGGTTCAGCCCAACATATGAGACCAGAACTCATATTTCTCCACTTTATTGAATGTGATGACATTGCCACACGCTGGCAGGCTGAGTGTGGAGTTGTTGTTTAGTTAACGCTGAATGTCTGCAGTGTAAACAAGCTCCATCATCACATCCTGTAGATGATTGGTAACGTTAAGCAATACTCACATCTATGCGTCTACAGTGGTTTTACATGTGTGAATTCTGCATCTCTTCCTCCTCAGTCGCTCCAGTAGCTGCTGTTCGTGTCTGAACTGCTTTGCTCCTCAGCTCTGGATCTGTCTCATGTGCTCGTGTCTGTCATGTCATGTTGAGTTGATCATTGCACATTCCTCTGTTGTCCAGTCATGACTGGTGGCGTGCCTCTCGGGCTCACCCAGTCTGTTGTGGGTGAGGTTTGCACTGATGGGTTTGTGCCACTGGCAGCTCTCTGGTGTGAGACATGTTTGTTTCCTAATGTAACAGCAAGCAAATTCATTTCAAATCTACTGTAAACAAATTAGCAAAAATATATACATTCACCTCAGTGTGCTGGTTTATTTCTGTCACTATATGTTTGCATCTGTATTAATTAAGCTAAATGCGAAACCTGCTGTTGATCAATTAATTAGAGCCAGACGATTAAGTGATTTGTTCTCCCAGTTTTCATTTCTGCCCAAACATCTAATCTCGCGCATCAGCATCCAGACATGTTGACGCTTTGGTGGTTGGGGAAATATTGTGGGTTGTCTCAGTAAATGGCAGGTCTTGGACCCAGACGCTGGACTCACACCATTCACCACTTTCCCAAGACACACGGTGTCACAACATTACTAATATCTGATCCGGTTTGATGTGAAAATGGAGCTTCCTGTGCAGTTAGTCCATCCCAACTCAGTCGAGTCCCAGTGGCCAATTAAAGAGAGAATGAACACACAATAACTAACTGGACCCGAAACATGAATCATCATTAGACATTTTGTGTTTTTAGCATCTGCCGCATCATTCATCGTTCATCATCACCTCGTGTTTCAGTGACTGGAGCAAGAGATTAGTGTGTGAGTAGCTGAACCTTAACCTTTTACTGATGTTTTATTGTTGTTATTTTATGTCACACCTGGAGGTGGGACCACGTTAGGAAGCCACTGGTTCTGTTTATTGATTTTCTCCTTTTTGAGTGGACGTTAATTCAACACGCTCTGGATCAGCTTTGACTCAGAAACAGCTTCGCGTCGGTTTTACAGTCTCTCAGATCTGTAACTTTACAAAGGAAACATGAAGAACATAGGTTTGTTTGAGGAAACCGATCTGTACTGTTTGTCAGGCACCTTCAGATTTAAAGTGAAACCAAAGAACAGCTGAATTTGACATATTGACCTGAACAGTTGGGTTCCTTTGATCAGGCCGGTGACCACCTGTGAAGCCCTGACGTGGGTTCGTTCAGTGAAACCCTTCATGTCCACTTTGTGTTGCTAACATGCTCATTAAGGGCCCCTGTGCAGCTGCTCAAACATCTGGATTCCTGAGGTGACCAAACACTGGAACGACACCGTGACTGTTAATCCTCCTGCCGCGCTCCCATTCAGAAGCACCAACCTGAGGCAGCGCATCGTCTCATGCTACGCTAAATGAAGTGAGGGAACGGCCTGATGACGTGCGTCCTGTTTATCACAGCCTCGGTTCACAGAACAGACCAGAACGACCTTTGACCTGGCTTCACAGAAAAAATCCAGCTCGTCCCAGTGGATCCTCCGACATTTCACCAACACGGAGCATTGTGTGTGTGGCAGCAAAGCACCTGCAAAGTGTTGAAACGTGACAAACTCCCGATGCTGACTCGTCTGCACATCTGCATCGTCGTTCTGCCTGGTCACCGTGGGGCTCACGATGGCTGAGGTTACGGAACAAATGCACCTTTATTAGGAAGAAACGTGGAGAAGGGCAACAAGCGCTGCTGGACGTTGTGTATCTCTGCCATGTCCTGAGCTTTTTATGAAGGCATAAATAAATATTACAGAATGAAGTAAAAGCTGATTTTGTTGCAGTCATTCAAGAAGAGAAAAGATATAAAAATAATAAAATAATAGAAATATGTGACTCCAATGTAAATAAGGCAGAACTGAACTCACCAAGCAGAGAACTGGATGCTCCTCATGGAAAACGTCCAGATCTGCAGCTGGTCGGTCGGTCTGTCTGTCTGTCTGTCTGTCTGTCTGTCTGTCTGTCTGTCTGTCTGTCTGTCTGTCTGTCTGCTAGATGATTTTATAGGCAAAAAGACAAACTGGGCTCAGGCTGATCACTGTATCAGATAAATATTGAATTACTTAGTGGATGTTCATCACTTGTCAGGATTTTGTTTCTGCAGATTAAAATATCAGACATTTGACGACACTAACTTCCACATTTCAAACCAAAGCTCCTAGACTAGCAATGTAGAAGCAATAAACAAATACAATCATGAATATGTTTTGGTGGCAAATTTAACTGCAACCATTGAGTCGCCAAAAATGTAATATTAATTGTATTCAATATATTAAAATGTATTATTAATTGTATGTATTAATTACATTTAGACACAAAATCATTTTGTCATCAGAACAAGTGATCAACAATAGAGTGTCTCCCTCTTCACAGAACTCCTTCCTCATCCAGTTCTTGCTCCGACCTTGTCAAGCGTCTGTTTTGCTGGGTTCAGACACTCAGCTCTGGGTTACGCCTGGGGAAAGACTGAGCTGGGTTAATGGAGCAAACGGTCATAAACAATGTCCGGATTAATATTTAAACACTGTTTTCAAGCTCAACCTCCAGCAGGCTCCAGATTCAAACAGGTCTCGCGAGTCTTTCCAATTTACTTCACGCTGCTGCGGTAAAACCCCCGATGAGCATCACGACGCACTGATCTCACAAATGCAGAAGCACTGTTGCGGTTCCAGTCTTTAGGAAGCTGGATTTAATCTGGATCTGGCATCTTAGTTCTGGTTTCCACAGTAAGCTTCACGGGACGGAAGGTCCCACCGCAGTGGACCACGTTCAGAGTCTCAGGAGCTGTTGGGTCTTTTTTTGTCATAATGACTCTAACAGCATCATGAAAATAGGTTGAGGCTCATTCGCAGAGATTAGCAGCTGCTGCCTCCCTGTTTCACTTCTGCTCCAGTCAAACTTCCTGAGACGCCACCTGCCGTGACCTTTTCCACTACAAAATGCATCACAGCAGCAGGGGGGTAATTACACGAGTGTTCCAGGTGCCTAAAGATCCTAATTACCGCTCACGTGTGTGATTAATAGGCCACTTGGACGGCTCAGCAAACATAAATAGTGGCGTTCTTTGTGTCTGAAGGCGTTTAGCCGCTCTCATAGTTCTCGTGTGGATGCAACACATGCACTAATTAATGAGAGTTGGTGAGAATTTCTCAATGACTGCGCGGATCCTCGCTCTCGCGCGTTAATGACTCAGCTGAACAGGCTGCCAGCTCGCGCGCGCGCGTGTGAAAAAGCATCATCGCCTCACGCGCGTCTTTCGGCGCCTGAGACGTCGCCGAAGTGGAAGCGCGTCGACGGGCGCTCGCTAATCAGAGCTCATTCACGCTCCGAGGCCGCGCCATTCGTTCTCGCTCATCATCGCTGCCTCTACATGTGTCTTTGTGGCAGCTCGCTGTTTTCTGGCTCTTCTCTTCTTGTTCTGAACCCGATGCAGCGCGTGCGGACCGGGTCGGTTCTGACCTTACGTGCACTCGCCTGCTTCAGTCCTGGGAGCCGTCGTGTTGTTCATGGAGTTGTTTGACCTTTGACCTCTGGTGAGACGCCTTTGTTTGTGATGCGCCTCATGTTCTCTGGGGACGTGTTTTATGCATTCGTTAATGCAGCCGCGCGGAGAGAAGGAAACGGCGGCTGTGAGGTTCGGACATGAGAGACGCTCACACGCTCTTTTCCTCTTTCACCTTTCACATCCCGCCTCCTGTCTCCCAGCAGCACAGCCCAGATGCACCGATAGGAGTCTAATTAAGGACTGCTTCCTACTTAGTGGAGCGTTTGGTGCAGGGGTTGGGGCTGGATGCTCCTCCATTTGTTGCCTGGGACACTGGGGAGGTGGGATTTCTCTCCGACTGCCTGTGACTCCAGTGTCTCGTGTGAAGATAATGGCTGTGCTGCTGCGCCTGCTTGATTCAAAGATTACCCCGGTTCATTATTGATGGGGCCGAGCGTTGCTCCAGGATTGGCCGCATTCCGTGTCTCAGCTTCTCAGATCCCAGTTAAGGCTCTTTTCTAACTTGACTGAGTCTTTAGGAGCCCTTTCTGTGAATGAACCCGTCGCTGTCTGATCAAGCGGGTGTGAGGCGCTTTTATAGGAGCCGGGTGACATTTACATGCAGCACACGTGATCATGCGACGTGTTCACTCACTGCAACTGTAGGTGAAGTCAACAACAAGACTGGACAAAGGGGAAACAAGCAGCGGCCTCTTGCTTAGTTAAAGTGTAATGTTTAATGCATGAAGCCAGCGTTGGCTGTTATTATTTGCTGCATGTTGTCCTCTAAATACATAAATAAAGCAGTGGTTTGTTAGGAGCCGTCCATCAAAACTACATCTTCATTTAATGACCATCAGGTACAGTACTGTGTGTAGACCCAGGCTTGTGGTTTAGAGTCAGCCTTTGCCTTTAGACGGTTTTATTATTTGAAGGAGAGGAAGCTGAGCTGCAGCGTTAGCGCTAAAACACGTCAAGGTGCTCATGGAAGAGCTCCATGTTACAGATCATCACTTCCTGTTTCCTCCAGACAAAAACCAAATCATCTCATGGATGAGAGCTTTGCGTCACACACAGGCCTCAACATGAGCCTTAGTCTCAAAGGAGCCGAGAACTTACACAGGAAAACATTGTTATGCTTGAAGAGTGAATTGAGTTTGTTTGATATTTTGCCACAGGAGATCTGACAAGCTTTACTCCAGACTCTCCGACTATAGAGAGGGAGAAAATCTACATGCGTGCGACTGTCCTCTTTACATTATTCATCAAACGCTGCTCTTCTGCGGCTTCTTTAAACGCTTCCTCGGCGGCAGAAATCTGAAGGTAAAATGTTGAATTGTTGAAATAAATGATTCAGGGTCTCATGAAAGTGAATTACTACAAATGACTGCACATCATCTGACCATCCAACAAAGGTCGCGTCGGCAGCTTTCTTTTAGACATCACATTTCGTTGCTTGGATAAAACACGTTTAGTCACTTGGCAGACACTTTCATCCCGAGCGACTTGCAGTGATGGATACACACACGCAGCAGGAGCCCAAGGACACTTGGATCAGAGGAGCAAGGCATCAATATGCCAGCACAAGCAGCGCTACTTCCTGATCCACATCAGCCTCGGCCTGTGAGCTGGATCATTAGCATTCTGAGCTCAGTTTGTCCTAATGTGTGATCTTCCTGTAGCACGGGACCGACTTTGGACCCGGCTACAGCTACAGGTACCGTCGGCCTCCACTGAGTGGATGGACTCCACGTCTGACAGTGAGCAGGTAGAGGATTGATTCCACATCCTTACTCTAGTGTCAACATGAAATAAAAGAAAAAAAAGATGTAGTGATATATTCTACAACAATTAAGATATTGTTGGGAATTTTTTGTTATGTAAAAGAAAAAAAGCTTTTACCACCTGGAGCAGGTCTGTCAGATTAATTCTATCGTAATGTTCAGCTAATTTTGTCCAGAATGGACCAAAACCTATTAGCCATCGCTGTATTAGCAGGTAGCTCCAACCAACACTGCCTCAGCTGTTTTATGTAAACTCTTATTATGTGAAAAGTCCCTTTGTGGGTTCCACGAGAGGAGGTAGGTGGAAAATGAGAAAGAGTTAGATAATCAGTCCAATTTTATATTAGATTGGAAAATAGCAAAGAGTCCAACCTGTCCTCATGAATACTGATGTTCTTTGGCATCTAGCTGGAATTAAAGTGGCTCTAATAATCACAGGTATCGATTGGTCTGCGCTGCGTCGCCAAGGTCAAACAGAAACCCTCCGACTGAGAACAACAGAGACGGCCTCGTACAGGAAGCAGCTTTAATCACATTTGGATTTACAAGACAATACGGGTCTGTCTTAGATGGAAGAAACGGCAAATGGACGAGCGTGTGAGTGCGTGCAGGAGAAACCAACTTCTGTCAGAGCAGGTTGAAGCGCTGGGATCCGTCGAGCTTCAGGATGAGGTCAACCAGAGGTCAAGAAGTCAAGGCTGCTGGAGACGAAGGAGTCCAAACCACAGAACTTCACTGAAGTCCAGGACACAATAAAAAGGTGTCAGAAAAGACACATTTTAACACCTTTCATGTCTTTTTTCTGTTCGTGTGACAACTTTTAAAAGCTTTTTAATACCTGAGGCCCGTTTCCTCCAACTCGCTTCGTCTCGAGTCTCATTGCAGTCAAGATAAAGAGTGAAGTGAGATGTTTTCCAGGTTGGGCAGGGCTTTTAATTACAAACATTAAGGTCAGGCCAGAGAGGGGAAATGTGGTTAGATACAAGCTGGTGGAGAGAATGTGGAGCACATCGGCTCCCAGAGGCGTCTTTATGCTTCATCATTTCACAAAACTACAGCTTCCCTGTTAAATAAAGCCTTAAAAAGCAGGACAGGCGCTGAATGGCACATTAATCCGTAAACGCTCCAGCTTTTTTTGTTCCATTCTCTTTTATCCACTGTTCACTCCCTCTGTTGCCGGTAGCAACTTGAGACATGAGAGAACATCAGCTATTAGACTTTTAAAGGAGATGTTTAAAATTACTACAGAGTCTGTTTGATGCATTACAGGAGTAATGTTCTATATTTTAGTACGTAACATCTGCATTGTGACATCAGGGGCAGCACAGTAGTCAGATACTGTAACAATGGGAGCAAAGCAGCACTTTGCGATTGAGTGACTGCTGCTAATGGAGCTGTTAGTGTTCGATACTCACTCTACAAAACCATCAATGCACTTTATTACGCTGAGAATATCAAAAAAATGTGTGAAACCGATCAGTAGAAGGATCAGTTTTAACTTTTAAAACCGCAAACAGGAACAAAAAGACTAAAGCTTCTGATCCTGCTCAGGATTGTTGACAGAGAAAACACCAGCACCGAGGAAACGATGTGCTTTCATTTTTCCCATTAAAGTGAAATAAATGTCATAACTCTAATTATGCGTTGTGTTCATCCTCCCTCTGAAGTCATAGCAAACGCTTTTAAGGTGATATTTTTGCTGAGGGTTCAATATGTGTTCTAATACCTTCATACATTGAGTAATTAATCCATTATAAAAGCCCTGAATAATATAATGTGACCTCATATTAAACATCCTGAAAATAAACTACTACGCAACAACACATGAAACATGCACTGGTTTAATCTGTTAAGGGAACAAATGGACGGACGAACAGCTGGATGAATAAATAATGATGGATGGATGGATGGATGGATGGATGGATGGATGGATGGATGGATGGATGGATGGATGGATGGATGGACGGATGCATGCATGGGCGGACACATGGGCGGACGATCGTGCCATCGTGTGCCGTATCTCTAACCTTGTGAGGGTTTATCCGGCGCTTTGATTCCTGCAGACGGCATCTGTGTGAGTAATTAAGCCTCTGGTTGTATTACTGGCCAATTAGCCTGGTACCAACTCTCCCCGAATCACACGCTTATCTTTTTCTGTGTTTGCACACACTGTGCACAAACGCGGTCGCACGCGCACAGACAGCGGGTGAAATCAGTGCAGAGCGAGGAATCTGCATCAGCTGGGCCAGATAGAGAAACGCGCACTAAGTATGTTTGCTCTCTAATGGTGCCGGCAGCCAGATAACGGCTAATACAATCGCCCGCGCGACTGGCTTATCTGTCAGCATTGTTATTGAAAAGTTGTTGGAAAAGTTTGACGGCTACAGTAATACGGCACAGCGTCCACGGGAGGAGCGGGAGGAGCAGGGAGTGGAAACACAGAGGAGCCTTATTAGACCGGTCCTCTCTCCGTGGGTTCCTGTGGGCTCCTCCTGTCCGTTCAGCTGCTTCCCTGCTCCATCCTTCATGTCCTCCTGCCCCAGAACTTCATTAGGCCAGCGGTCCCGCGCCGGCGCCGCCCCGACCTCCGTCTGACACACTGACACGTCGCCTTCGCCAGCGCCCTCCCCCTCCTCTTTGCCCACTTTTCCTTCCGACAAACCGCTACTGCGTCTGCTGTAGCGGCTCGATGGCGTTTAATCAATGCGAGCGCGAGCGCGAGGAAGCGTCAGCCCGAGTTTGTGGAGTCTATTAAAATTCTCTGTGAAGGCGCTGCAAGATTTGTGGGTCTTCTCAGATGAAGACAAGGGTTTCACAGACAGCGGTAGTGAGCTAAGGTTTTCACAGCATTACCTGCACCCCCCCCACACACACACACACACACACAAACACACACTGTTTGGGTTTCTGAACTGGGTGCTTTCTACAGACTTCTTGAGGGAAATGCAGGCGACGCAGAGCTGGATGTGAGGCACACACTTAACTTCATTTACTGCAGAAGCTGGAAACAATATGATTTGTTGTTGATTCTCCTGAGGAAGCGACAGACACGAGAATTAAGATGAAGTGATGCATTTGAGTCATTTGGTGTTTCTAACTCGGGTCCAGCGTCAACGTCTCTCTGTCGTGACCATGTGTCGTCTGATTATTGCACCGTCTGCCTGGATTGTTTTGAGAATTTCTAGCTGGATCGCGATGGTTTCATTGCAAACAGTGAAGGTTCTGCGTCTGTGCTTCACGAGCGCAAACAACAAATACGACAGCGAAAGAAAAAAGAAGAAGCCAGTTAATGTAGACACACATTCACACTGAGGACACACACAGAATCCCAGATTGTTTATTAGTATACTGTCTACACATGCTGGTGGGAAGCTAATGAATTGAAACACTCGGCCGGCCTGAGTTTCATTGCCTGGACAGAGAGCACACAGCGCCCGGCTTTATATTAGAGATCCAGACTCAGAGTCATGCTCACTGCAGCACCTTGTGCTTTACAACGGTGAGAGGAGAAGCACACAGCGAAACTAAAAGCAGCATCCGGCTGTTTAATTTGCAGGCCCTCAAACAAAGCCCGGCTTAATGAATTGGAAACGGTCTCTTCCCCAAAGGACGCGGCAGCAAACACAAGAGGCGGGAGGTGAGCGCTGCACGGAAGGCACAGCCGGAACCAGCCGGACCCGGCGCCGGACTGTTAATGAGTCCGGGCCAGAACAAACAAAGCAGATGTCTCAGTAAGACACCATTCTCCACTTTATGCATCAGGTTCAGCGGAGGACAGGACTCATTTAAGATGCTTGGCCTGGAACACAAATGACCAAAAGCTCATCCTGTGCCCTGCAGTCATCCGCTCTCACCGACCAGCACCAGGCTGCCTTCTGGATCCAGATCAAGCAGCCGGGAGAGCCTGCGGTTCCGTTCGCTCCACACTTCGCTTCATTCGGTCCGTCCAGGAAGAAGGTCAAGGCTGCAGCGATCAATCCAGCAGCCAATCAATCAATGTGTTTGTCCGCTATCAAAGAGCTGCCCAGAGACTCAGGAGACGCTGTGGGTCAGGTCTGGAATCCATCTGCTGCCTGAGACACTTCAAAGATTCTGCTGAGATATTGTGGATGAAAAGGAAAAAAATCAGTCCATGTAGTCCTGAATTGATTTTAGTTCAGAGGGTTAGAATTTTTATAAGGCTCAATAAAAAGTCGATTCATCTTCACTAAAAACGGCATCTTTGGCAGAGATACTGTTTCAATCACAGTGAGATGTGATCATGGAGCTTTTCTTAAACGATGCGTGTAGAGAAAAAAGTTACTTTTAAGATTAATTTGGTTCTGAGTCTAAAGTTTCAAGTGTTTGGGGAGGAATGTGATGCTTTTTTGACATTTTGGCATTAAATTACATACATACTACAACTATGAGATGACGAAAAAGGTCATAGTATTTCATGTTATGAAGAAATGTCACATTATAGTATGATGTAAAAATGTCATGTTGTATTTGATATAGTATGTGGTGAACGTGCAACATACAAAGCTCCATATTTCATAACAACCTGAGCTACAAGTTATTCTTCGCAGTTTGCTGTTGTCTTTGACCTTTGATGACGTTAACCTGTCCTACAGTTGATGGTTTTAAAACGTCACTGACGAAGGTCTAAACTCTGTGGGAATTGGACCTGCCAGCCACAGGACTGAGAATCACACATCTGATCACAGTGCTGAGGACTCATGATCAGTCAGCTCATCTGCTGGTGCTCGTGCTCAGAGGCTTGACTTTAGAACTACTGTATCACCTGTCTTGCAGTCGATGGCCCTAAAGTGTGTCGGACAAGTACAAAAGCACTGTGAAGGGTTCAAACAGGGAGCCTCAGGACAAGGTGTCAGTCAAGTGAGATACAGAGTACATACAGTAACACTATACACTACACACTACACACTACACACTACACCATGTGTGGTGAACTACCAGTTACAATGATATGACACTTTTTCATTATAGTACTGTATACCATGACACGGAGCTGCTGCAACAGGCTGCCACAGATCTGACATTTGGCATCTTTGCACCCAATCTGGTCCCTTTGGGGTTTAAAGGACCGACTATGTTTATTGTAGACATGCTTAACATCAAATTAAGCACCAGGGTCCGCATCACAACACTGCAACATGAATGTCGTTTACGTGCACCAAACACATACAAATATATGATACAATAACCCGTTAGCATACACTGTAGTGCTAGCTACATGTAGACTGTCACCTGTGCTGCAGTGCCTGGTCTTTAAAAATCTCTGACAAAGGCTTAATACACTCAACACTCTTTGGGTTTGAACCTGCAGCCTCAGTGCTAATTATCAGTCACCTCGTCACCTGAGTTACAGACATATTATATAAGATAATATAATAATTCATAGTATAGCTTTGATTAATGAAGTATCATAGTACAGTATGTGATATACCTGACTATCAGATGAGGTTTTCAAACTTCTGGTTCTGGTTCTCCTTCCAGCAGCTGATAAGTGCCTGAGAGGCGTCTCAGGCACTGTCAGTCCAGTGGACCGCTCCATCTGTACACTCGTGTGGCCCCTGGAGCGCCGCTAACCTCTCAGCCATGAAAATAATTTATTAATGAGAAGCAGGAGGGAAACCGGGCCAATTAATCCTGAGACACAAAGCCGGCCTGTGGAGGAATGCAGCAGGGAGCTGAGGTCAAGGTGTGAGCGGCTGCGTGTGGGAGAAATGGAGAAAGGAAAAAAACACAAGAGGAGACAAGAGGAAGACACGGAAACAAGGAAGACGGATGGACAGAGAGCGAGGAATGAAAGCAAAACAAGCAGCAGCAGTTATTAATTCATCACTCACTATTAGTTAATCTGTCAGGAGACGGAACAGGCAGGAGCTCCTCAGACGTTCCACCTCCACCCTTGTGTTCGGACACACGTCCCGGCCTCTTATTCTCCGGCAGGTCCGCGCTCTGCAGCCTTTAGGGCTGCTTTTGTAAAATTGCATTCATTTGTTAAATAACTTCAATCCTGAAGCAATTCTATCCCAGACTCTCGAAAACACATTTGTAATTCCTCCCTTCCTTTCTCCGGGTCCTTTATTAGGGGACCAAATAGCATTTGGTGGGTGAGCGCTGATTTGTATTCCTGGAGCTCTAATTAAATTTGTTCTGGTAATACAAAAGAGAAAACCCATCAACAAATATCAGCAAAGCAAACAAGAGGGTTGCATGAGTAAAAGCCTACAGCGAGACCTGCTCCGGGGCTGATTGTGTTCAGACGCGCCTGATAGAAACAAGTCTGCCTGCTGAAAACAAGCAAATGAAGAGGTTTGATGCTGTTGTGTTTGTTCGACACGAGGATGAAACTAACGACAGCGCCTCCGATAGACTTAAAGGAAGCCCACGCTTTGAGTTCCTGATGAGAAGGTCGTGTCTGAGTCAGTGAACGTCACACGGCCAGCGGCTGTTTGAACCCGGAGCCGAGCACAGGAGGGTGGACCCGGAGTCGAACAGCTGATCACAGGGAGAACCGGGTCGGACCGAACCTCATCAGACAGATTCAGTGTGAACGAGTGACTGACAGCAGGAACTTCCTGTTTTGGTTCGGAGTCACTGGTTTCAAATAATTCCTACATACAGTGAGAATAAGTCAGACTTCACAGAAGCTGGTAAAGAGTGACTTAGTGTCAAACCCCAGTGGCCGCAGGTTTGTACCTGTGAATGAAGTCTGCTCTGTCTCCTGCCAGACTGAAGCCTCCTTCTCCTCCTCATCTCTTTGATTTGCTGCGTTTTGCGCATTAGCGTCAGCTCCTCCATCAGAGGTCCGTTCCACCGGCGCCGCCGCCGCCGCTCGGCCCGTGCGCGGTGGGACTCATCGGGCCTCCTCGCCGGCGGACATGAGCAGGACCGAGCGCTGCCTATTAGGCGCCGGCACAAAATGAAGAGGGCTCTGACTCTCGCCACGTCCTGTCAGGGAGGAAGCACAGGGGCGAAGCGCGGCTGAGTCCGGGAGGAAAATGAGGAGCTCAGTCCGTGCAAAGCGCAGGGCGAACAACAAGAGCAGACGTCTGAATATCGGCACGTTCAGACGCGGACACGCTCCACAACCTCCACATTCCTCTGTTTGTCTGCTTCTAGCTGCTCTACACCAGCTAATCAGTGTCTAATCTCACTTTTAATTCTCTTCCTATTAACCTCTTGCTATCGTTTGTTTTACCATCACACACACACACACACACACACACACACACACACACACACACACACACACACACACACACACACACGCCTTCCAGGCTAAATTGCGTTTCATTTCCACATCACGGCAAAGATACGCTGAGTTAATTACAGGCTGCGAAGGAGCATCGCAGCGAAGGGAGGAGACGAGTGAAAGGACAGCTCTCACCCTCCGTTAACGCGCTTTTCCAGACGATTCCCGTGGAGACGATTTGTTCTAATGTTCGTCCGTCGTATTATTTAGCCTCCGTTATTACAGCGTGGTGACGCTTGGTCCACGGGTTTGACGCGTCTCTGACTGTTGCTGCGCGTTCGGCGGTCGCGGGGTCGAGAGGAGCAGACGGGCTTCTGTGGAGGGAGCGTGACACCGTCAGAGCATCGCTCGCGTTTCCTCAGCAACGGGCGACGTTGGGATGATGGATGTTTACGACCCCTCACAAACGAGGCCGTGAACCTGAGACGCATTCACGTGGAGGTGCTGCGACTGGAAGGCTGCGCGTGGTTTTTTTTTTTTCCACCATCACCGCCCTCTGAGCTCAGAGTCTCTTGGACGCCGCGGGACGTGGAGACGAGCGGACAGGCCAGCGAGGAGTGAAGGATGCCGTCGTGATCTTCTGCAGAGGGAACCCGCTTCCACGTCTCTAACTTGCTCCGGTTTCGCTGAGCCCGCGCTTTCAGAGCGCAACGTGCACACGCCGCTCGACCACGCAGCACATTTGTTTATATATAAAGTGAGGATGAGCCCGAGCAGCAGCAGGACCCGCTGGGCCGACGCCGTCCACACAGTCTCGGAGGAGGCCATTAAAGCAGTGGAGGGCATCGTCCACTCTTCATGCTTTAATATTCAGGGTTAACACCAGGACCCTGTGATGGGCTCATCTCCATGCGAGGCCTGAGACTGCACATCATTAGACGTGTGATGGCTGCGGTGACAACTCAGGCCAAAATATAAATTAAGCTCATATCATGAAAACAGGCACTTTTATGTGGGGTTACATTATGTTTCACTTTTACGGCTCCAGACGCTTCACGCGGGCACGGACCTGAAGGCGCCGCTTCCTTCTGACGCCCGGGGAAAACCTTCCACCTTATTTTCATTTCCAATAACTACTATTAGAGGTGGAAGGCAGGACTGCGGGGGGAACAAGACGCTTAATTGGCTGAGCTGATGGCAACGCACTTAAAGTTAGAAGTGCATGAGGCATAGATCGTAAACCAGGGCCAGTTCCCAGGTGAGAGTCCTGCTGGAGGAGCTCTGTAAGTCTCAGAGCAATTTCCTGTGAATGTAGAGAGGAATATAAAGCGGGAGAAGGCCGGGCATGGATAAAGGATGGCTTAGTGTGCTGCCTGACATCTGTTTGGACACAACTTCTCCTTTTGCAAATCACTTCCCCTGTTCTCTTTCACCCCATAGCCAAAATACAGAGTGGGAGATAATTAGACGAGTCCCAGGACACGAGGCAGCGTCTGCAGGTTCCTGCCTCAATCTAGAGTCTGAGATGACTTTAACGCCACAGCAGATGTCCACAGTATGTATGTGGGGCCTTATGTTCCTCTGCAGCTCCACTGTTTTTCTATGGCAGGATCATCATCAACAACAGGAAGAAAACAGATCAGTTAATGCTAGAAGGAAACCCACTGGTTAACCCTGAAGTTCTTCTTCGGTGGTGGACCTACAGTAACACCAGACTTCTTCCATCGTGCCTTTCATATGTCTTTATTCATCTTCAGCCTCACGCTGTCAACATTCATGAGCAGCCTCCTGTAAACTGTCCATCTCGCGTGATGCTGGGCGCCACCGGTGGGCGTCTGTTCCAGGACCTGCCTGTGGCGGCACAGACTCCATTACGCTGACACACACTAACCAGCACAAACCAGTATCCTGGAAGCGCGTTCTCCTCCTTGGGCCTGTGGGATGAAAAACGAGGCCTGGTTTCCTCGTCCTGTTACTCCATCAGCTGTGTTCACTGGAAAAATGTTCCTCTCTGAGGTCATGAATAATACAAATACTAATACCTGAACCACCCACGAAAGCGCACCGAGTTTGTCCCTGTGATGTAAAAAATGAGGGGAGCGGAGCTACACAGGCACTTTGTCAGCTGCAGAGGCTGACAAATAAATAATGGTTTGGTTTGGACTCAAATGGTTCTGTCCCGTTTACAGCCGGCAGCTGGGTGAGAGTGGACGTCGGTGTCACGATCCGCCACCAAAGACGTCGGATCGAGTTCATGAATGTGTTTTGGACACAAGAAAATAAAAAAAAAACATCCATAACTTAAAAATAACTGTTCTTAGTCACGTGGCTGGATTTATGGGGAGCGTTGCTCTGGTGGGAGAACGTAGCACTGTGGGGAGAACCATCACTAAATGCACAGTTAATACTCAGCACTTACTATTTAAATTGGATCAGATTTTACCTTTATATTAAAAAAACACAATATGTTAACGTTCCCTGTCACTTGCATTCAGTCTGACGCAGTCTGCTGGGAAAAAGAAATCAAATCAAAACGCTCCAGCCTCCTTCGCGTCGCGTTGCTACCTGTCTCACGATCTTTATTATTTCTTAAAGGACTTTCCAAGAAAACAGGCTTTCTGCTTCTGTCATCTGATGATTCATGAGCCGCCAGCCGGGGCCAGTTCACCCCCCGCTGCTTGTGTGGCTGCTTAATGAAAGAGTTTATGTTTGTGTGCGCGAGTGGGAAGAAAACACAGGCTGCGAACGAAATAGATAAAATGAAATAAATGTTGATTACTCCTGCAGCTTCGCTTCAAAGAGACAGATCTGACTGTGACTGTGAACTCTGGGAAGTTGCAGGAGGCGCGTGGCCGTGAATGGCTGAGCTGCAGCGAGCGGCCGATAAAACAAGGAAAACAAGGAATCTGCGCACTGACTAATGAAAGAGCAGCAACCTCATCATTTCATCAACTGACTATTCATCATCATTTGCTTTGGCACCTTTTGTGACGCATCGCTGTGGTAAAACCACGCCGGTGCCACCAGCATAACCCAGACTGGGAGCTTTGTTTTAGCATTTTCTCCCCTTAGAACATTTCCCTAGAAGAACATGAGCACGGGGAAGCCTGGATGTTGTTTCACGCTGTGCAGATCAAACATCCATCACCGGAAACCTCGGCTGTCGACAGGGAGGCTCTGCAGTTCAAGAGAGCTGCAGAGCTTTTCTTTCTGTGGTGGAGCAAAGCGATGAAAAGTTAGCATCAGGAGTGTTTTGCTGGTGTTTGTTAAGCATGTCCTGGAGCTGCGGGGAGCGGTGCACTGGGAAAACGGTGCATTATGGAGCAGGGGAGGGAGGGAAGTGGCACAAAGCAGGGTGAGAGGAAGATCTTTGATGAGGCCCCGGGAGTTTCTCTAATGAGACGCCAGCAGTTTGAGGGAGCTGCTTCTTTCTTCCATCGCAAACGCAGCCGCGCTTCCCCGGTATAATGGAGCCAAAGACATCACCAACGGCCTTAATTAAAAATCACAACATCACCATTTTGCTTGGTGCTTTTCTGCAGCACAAACTCCAGCAGGAAACCTCTGAACTTACCATGAATTTGATTTTAATTTAATTAATTTAATTTTACCATGAAAAAGAACCATGAATTTAAAATCCATACTGCTGCAGCTACAGGACGGACGTGCAGCCGCCACACGCGGATCAGCATCAGGCTGAACTTGAATCCTGCAACGAAACCTCTGGAAAAAATTGACCACCTTCACTGATTTATTAAGTTAAACTGATGTCTCCTAACTCATTTTCCAATTACTGCAAGAGTGAGACTGGACGGCAGTGAGACCAGTTCTAAGGTGCAGCATAGTGGGGACTGGAGGTCGAGGCACAGCTGGAGGTGATGGAGTCCACGACTGAAGCTGTTTTTTATCAGGACTGACGACGACGGACAGGATTAGAGACGAGAGGATGTGGTTGAGTCAGATGTTTGCGACGGAGCAGAGGAGACGGTCCAGGGTACGAGACCCCCTGCAGGTGTTTCTGTGGCCTTTGACCTCCACCTTCACCAACTTTATCCTTTTAACCTGAACCGAGCTTTTCACAGTGTTGTAAAGTGTCCCGGGATGGAAAACTGAAACATGCGGTCAAACTGATTCTCTTGCTCTCAACAAAATGTGAAGGTTTTACTTTAGTCAAAAAACAACATCTGAGAACTTTGGTTTTAAATAATGAAGTAAAGCACGCTGACCCGTCTTCGCTAAACGCAGTACATGCCGTATAATCCTCATCAGAGAAGTTTCTCCTTGATTTTACACCATTAAACTTAGTGATGTCAAATCAACACTTCCATAATCCGTCCGTATAAGATATTACACGACGACACGTGAAGGCAGAGGAGGGTGAGATAAGAGACTAAGTGTCAGGGATTTGTCAGCGTCTGAGCAAACAGGCCCCGCTTCTCCTCCCTCTCCTCACACATCTCACATCACCGGCAAACAATTTTCCAGCCGACTGCACATGCGTGCACGCGCACGTGTGCACACGTGTGTGTGTGTTTGCGTGCGTGGGGATCGCAGACAGACCCTGTTGCTCTTTGCCTCGGTCGCAGCGTGACTGACGGACGGCGTCTGATTAGCATGAGCAGATTTGTTTGACACCGGTAAACAATGCAGAAAATACATAAGGCTGTTCAATCAGCCGGCGTCCTGGCGGCTCAACCCGTCCTGCAGAGGCTGCTGCTGGTGGTGGGGGAGGGGTGGAAACACAGAAACCGGAACCACGTCGCGGTGTATTGGGTCGTAGAGGCCAGTGACTCTATGATACTAACGATAAAACCTTTAACGTTGAGAAAAAGAACAGGGCAGCGTCACAGATTAGCCGCTCGTCTTCACCCCCCACAATTAAACCAATCAAAGTGGAACAGATTCATTCTCAGCCCTTCATTATCCAGCGCATTTGTTACATGAGCCACAGCTCATCTGATCCAAAGTCAGATGATTTACACGTATGCCTGTCCGACAGCTTCCCAGTCGGCCGGGCCTTGGACGGGACCGGACCGCTGTTAACTGGGCCGAGGGACGGATCCACTGACCTCCGGTTGCAGCATCACAACAAGGCAGCCGTCGTAATGAGGCCACAGTGCAGGAGAACAATGCCTCACGTTAATATATGTTTGATTTAGCGTTGGCAGGAACACGTGCAGCTGCTGAAAGGAAAACATCGAATTGATGCAAACAACTAATAGCTGCATTAAATATGAAAGAAAATATGTAAACCGCATTAAAAGCGGTGTTTCTGCTGCCGTCGCACCTGGGACTCTAATTAAAAGCCGACGCCTAAACGCCGCTGCCTTCCGCGGCCGCGTGCAGGTAGTGCCTCCGCTTTTAATTACCGCTCGCATGCTGATGAGGAATGGAACCAGGAGTTTACCAGCAGGGACACCTTTTCATTTCACGCCAGGATGCTCTCCTGTGTTTGTGAAGCGGGCGAGCGTGTTCGCCGGAGCGTTAAACAAAGATGATGTGTGTCTCTTTACCATCAGAGCTTAATTAGCTGCGCACCAAATGTGCAAAAAAACGCATCAACCCGTGATGCATTCGCTAAATAAGTGAGAGGCAATTTGTTTAACTTAAAGAAGATTGACGCCGCAACAACGCTATCAGTCACGCGGCTTCTAAAAACAACGGATCATAGCGCTTGATTTTTATTGAAAGTATTACTCAGCATCGCTGGTGAAAATGTATGTGGAGCCACGTCAGGAAGCTGCTCTTTCTTTTACAGCAGCTGCCTCATAGTCTGTAGTTTTAATGACAGTGACCTTTGACCTTTGTGTGTGTACACTGGTGGTTTGAGCCCATCAGAGCCCAAACAGGCGTGAACAACGGATCTGCTGATTCAGGTGGCTCCACAAACCTTCACTGCGCTGTCATCAACATGAATCTCTTGTTATTTGTAACTGACCTCAGTGACATATTGGCTGCAGATGATAAATGGCGATGGCACGTCCAGAGGCGCCCACGTCTTCTTCATGCTCTCAGTCACCTGGTTATGGATCATCGCACGCGTGTATCTGAAAGCTGCTCTTTGGCAGCGTCATGAGAAGCGTGTCGGTTCGAGTCCAGCTGTGCTCTGGGACCAAACCACACACACATTACACATACATGCTGTATGAGGCATCACCTGGACCTGCTTCACGTCACCTACTACTGAGCGACAAGAGCGGGTTTGGACCCGGCACCACTGGTCCCTGATAGATTCTGAGCCCTTCGGAGCAGAAACATCCCACCGGAGCTGCAGGTTGGAGATGTTCTGACCCGTCTGGACTCCACAGTTAGATGAGACTCGCTCCACCGATGATGTTCTGCCTGATCAGCGTCCAAGCAGAGAAATACTGTAATTGTAATAATGTAAAGGCTCCAAGAAGGTCATCTGATTAAATGAGCCACTTTTAGCTTGATACAAGTCTAATAAGGCATCGAAGGATTGGGTGAAGCTGTTGACTTGATTAAGACTTTTAAATGACTCCACTTAACTCAGAGCCCAGAGTTGGACTAAAGGCAACTATCTAAATAAATACACATTCAAACTATACAAAGCCATTATATTTTAACCACTTAGGTATAAAACAGGGGGCGAATAAATTTCCCACAGCTAAAAAAGTGACTTACTAAGGCCTTTAGAGAGGATGAGGTCCCTGATCAATACACTCCTGGCAGACAGTGAAGCCACATTCATTAAGGCCTTTATAAAACACATATTTCTTCATGGTGGACTTCAAGGTCCTCCATTAAACTTGATTCATTAATTAACCTTGTGCTGGTTCTAAATGACCTGCCTGAGACGAACACACTGATAATGGCGGCCCATTCACTTAGAGGAGAAAGCGGCGCCTTAAGAGGCTGCTGGCAGCACCTGAACAAGCAGTTTGGTCTGAAGGCTGACGAGGCAACAGCTGGAAACTTAGCCTGCACCTAAACGCGTGGAAGAAAGCAATGGTAACGCACTAAAAAAGGGGTTCTGTCTGTCAAAATACAGAAAGCAGTGGATAAAGAACTGATGATGATTGTTATAATGCCTGGAAATGTGTGGCACTTAGTAAAGGTGGAGGGCTTCACCTCCATCCCGTTCATCTGCATCCAGGTGATCGTGGACCCTCTGTCTGACTCCTACCGTTGTCATGGTTACCGGATGCTGAGCTATCCCAGCATTGACCGGTCTCCTCTGGATTCCATGGGGCTGGGAATGCATCAACAAAAGCTCAGAACTAGTTAACTATTAAACTGACCCAGGATTAGTCCTGATTTTACACAACAGCTCTTTCTGAACTCCGCCGTCTTTATGTTCTAATAAAGCATCAGCGTGTGACAAATAGCTACTTCAGAACCATCCAGGCTGTCGGGGGAATGACACCACTTCACAGCGGAACCAGCTGTGCTTCCACGATAACGGAGTCTCACTACGACGGGACTTAAATCCTCCGACTTCCTGTACAAGTCTGACACCTGAAGAAGGAAGAGGAGCGATGACACATGACCTCCACGCCTCGGTTTCTTAGCTTAGAGCTTAAATCATCCACCTGCTTCTCCGAAACGTATTAGCATGCGAATAAAAACAGTGGCAGCCCACAATCCTCTTAGACCCAATCAGGCGGGAAGGACAAGCAGAGTCTCTGCGCCGCCAATGTGACTGGAGGTCATCGCGGAGAAAGGACACGTGGAGGCGCAGAGACAGACTGAAGCTGTTTGAATCTGGATGGAGGCGAGGAGGCCGGCGTCAGCGCGGAGCTACGGCGGGTTTACGGAGAAATGATTTACTTTAAACTGCAATTAGAGCTCAGAGCACAGCTTCATCCGGCTTCAGCGGATGCGAGACGCCCGCACCTCTGGACCCATTCTGTCGTTCTTTTCCAGGTCATTTTCTGGTGATGTATGGCCTCCACTCGTTTCACCAGGGGATTCAGGGTGTGTTTACGGCGGCTCTGATAACTGGGGACTGGAGAACATGTACGGTGCGATCCTGTGTGTAAACGTTCACGTGTGCTTAGACACACACACACACACACACACACACACACACACACACACACACACACACACACACACACACACACACACACACTCCAGCACCGCACAGTTTGTACAGTAGCGGTGATGCATTCACATGGAGCATGACACGTGTTCCTCCCTCCTCCTTTCACAGCTGTCTTGGTGGTGACCTGCCACACACACACACACACACACACACACACACACACACACACACACACACACACACACACACACGCTCCTTGTTACCACTTCATTCTCACATTTGCTGCCCAGCGCCGCCGCTTTGGATCTCCGTCTTTGGATCTTCGTCCGCCCACGGACGTGACATTTAACAGCCACTCGCGGTCTCGCGAGTGGCTGTTAAATGTCACAGGGAAGCACGCTGTGTGTTAAGCGGAGGGACCCAGATGGCAGCCACCTGGTGCGCGTTGATGGGCTCCTGCGACGGCTTCGGACACATACACAGATGGCGACACACTGAGAGCGGACGGGAGATGGACGTGCTGACTATTGATTTGCTCAGATCAATGATTCACAACCTGGTCATCGGACACCGGGGGTGTTGCACCCACTGAGCTGGCACAGTGCTGTGGCACATTTGGCGAATGGCCGCTTCTATGCAGGACAAGACTAATAGCTCTGAATCCAAACTGTCACGTCGGTAGTTATTTTGAAATGCTTGGGCAAATGATGTGGTCTCTGCCTGCAGCAGGTTTCTAAATCACACTGTCATCCAGGTGGAAGCTGCAGTGCTACATAAGGTCCTGAGCAGGAAGTGGAAACATGTCGTTTTCAGTAGGCTAAGGTTCATTTTGAAGCTTGTAGTATGAACTGGGTCCTACTCTACACCAGTCACACCTAAACAAGTTCACCTTCTCATTGCAAATGGAGGAAGGTTTCAGGTCAGCGCCACTGGTCCTCTGAGGAAGACTCTTCCTCTCGCTGAGCAGCGTTGGAGTCACGGAGGGAGAAAGTGATGGGGCGGATATGTTAATTTGCCCAGGCAATTAATGCTGAGCAACCCAGAAGCGATTTAAGTTTCTTGGCTTATTAATTATGCACTTTGTACATACTAAAATATCCCGCTACGCTGAAAAAAGTGCTAATTAGCAGCTCCAGATTTGTAATTTTTCTTCTTAGGGCCTTCAGTAAGACACACACTGCAAATAAAGTCTGTGAACTTAAGCCAAGTTGTCTCTTAACCCGGCTGTCACACCCGGCTCATCCCTCATCGCTGGCTCTTACCTTCATGTCATGGCTGTATAACCTTCTCTAAAAGCGCACACAGGCGTTTCAGGGGTTTATTATTAATGCGCTGGCACAATGTGCTCTTCAGACTGTCAGCGTTAATCAGCGGACTTCTGTCCCTCCATTCAGAGGATGAAGAGAACGCGCTGCACTTCCTTGTCAGCCGATTTACTCTATCTAGGTGCTTATTCGCCACCTCTGAGGTAGACCCGTTGTCACGGTTACCTTTGGAGGGCCTCATTATTCATAAAGGTCATCCTTGGTGGGAAAGCAGCTGAAGGCGAAGGCAGGAAACACACTGATAATGTTCCAGCCTGTAAGGAGGCAAAACTCAACAGCTGAACTGTAATAACACAATGTTTGTTTACTTTAAGCAAATCCAAAAAAACTACAGACGGGAAGCAGAGCTGCTGCTCCTTCAGGTCCAAGGTCAGAGACTGTCTCTCTGTGAGATGGAGTCGTCCCAGTACAGGCGCTGAGGAGGCGCTGCAACCTGGTGTTTTCACCAAAATAAAAGCTTTTGCTATTGCAACTAAACCAAATCGATTCAGAGCATTTTCCAAAGTGAACAGGGTCCGGCCTACAAACTTTACAAATGCGATTCAGACTTAGAGACGTGGGCTCACCCTCCAATGGTTGTTAACGTGTGTGAAGCGTGTTCCTTTTGCCGGAAGGTTTGCGGTTTGCACTTTCTGCAGTGTCCCCTAACAATGATAAATGTCCAGGATCCAGGTTTCCTCATAGGTGACGCTGATAAATACCCACACCTAGTTTCTCTCTTCCTCTTTTTCCACCACTCTAATCTGAGGCTCATTGTTCTAAACTGACCTAAGAAGCTGAAGTGTCGGTAAAGTGGGTTATTGGCTGCACCTCATGCATCTCCTACAGCATTCTATGTTTTTTGCGTGAATAATTTGGTGGAACACAGCTGAACACAGCTCATCTAAACTTTCACATCACAGAGGACAGAGAGGAGGTGACACTTTAGAACAGATTAAACGGGCTTCCGCACCAATCCAATCTACAGCTCGTCCCTATTCATGGAGTCATCCAATGCTGGCTAATCCTTTCTAGTTTCCCCAGCACTCATCTGGACAACACTATCATCCACAAATGCATCATTGGCTTGAATCTTACTGATAAAATGTAGGTCACAGCAAAGATGAGGAAAGTCTGGACGTGATGTTTGGATGCTGAGGGAACCAGAACTTCAGGGTTTCAGAGCTCGTGGTCTTTAACCACACACAATAGCCGCATGTTCAGCTCCTTTTCTCGACTTAACCCCTTTCAATTGTGTCTAACTCATGGTTTTTACTTAGAGTAGTAGTAAAGTCAGGACATAGTGAATACGTCTGTGTGCAGATGTGAACATGTACCACAGTGACTTCCTCCATCAGCCGTGATAGTAGCTCTCAGAAGACACTCACAGATAATTACACTAAGCATAATTGTGTGTATTTAATCAACATTATCATGTGAGTCTGTTACTATAACTGCATAGAGCTTTGGGGAAAACTCTCCTGCCAGTAGGTTCCAGATCCAGATTTGTATTCTCATCCCTGCACCTGCTGGATATATCACATCCTGGTGGAGGAAGGAAATAAAAGCCGCCTTGCCTTTCTGCTGTGGGGTTTTTCTCTGCTCCATCCCCGTCGGTCCAGAAGGTCACTGGGTCCTGTTTACCTACGTGCTGATCCATAATGCATGGTTTGTATCGTTTACTTGAGGGACTCCCGGTGCCACTCATCACTCCCTGTGCTCTGTGTGACAGGGAGGCCAAAGGAGAGGGAAGATAACCAAGTGTCAGGTCAGTCCTTGGGATTGCTATACGCATACATATACACACACACACACACACACACACACACACACACACACACACACACACACACACACACACACACACACACACACACACACACACACACACACACACACGACAGAGAAAAGATTCAGATGGAGGAACCCGCTGTGTTTGGTTTTGTACTTGCATAGAGCACGATGAAGTGTAGTAGCAGAAAGTTAAACACAACTGAATGGAAGCAGTGGGTTATTACAGCTAAGTGTGATGAGTGTTTCCATCACACAAGACGAAGGCAGAAATAGGTATGAGGTCAGGTGTGTGTGGCCAAATGGTCATCTGGAGGGTTCAGGGGTTGCCTCAGCGTGTCACCTGGACGCGGCGCCAGGCCTCTGCTTGGAGCGGACTCTCTCTAACGCCTGCACTGCGCGTGGCGTTACAGTGCATGTGCACGATGCCACAGGCGTCCGTGTGTCAGGAGACCCTGGCACCTGCTGATGAAGCAATCAAGTCGGCGTCCTCCCGCGGTCACAAGCTGCCCTCCTCCCCAGGATGCTTCCCAGCAGCCTGTCGTGTTGGCTGGGAGGCGCCTCTCGCTGCCCACAGCCTGATTCCAAATATGCTGCTCCGTGTGCGTCTACGCCGAGGTCGCTCGTACGAGTTCGCTCGCTATGCGTTAGCGTCTATATGCGAACTTCTCCCCGCGGGTCGACATCTTTGTGTGGGTTGGCGTGCTGGACGATGCCTCCAAACTGTTTTGCTGCATCACTCTCGGAACCTCAAGTGTTTGTGTTGTGATTGTGTGAGGACAAGTGTTTTGCATTTAGAGTAAGTGAGCAAGCAAGTAAACTTTCTCGTTGTGACCAGACAGTCAAATGGGAAAATGAGCAGCGAAGATGATGATGATGATGATGATGGCGAGGCTTGCAGCATCATGTTCCTATGTAGGTGTAAACAGTAAGAGCAACTATGAACAACAGCAGAAAGCAGCCATAAGTTATTCAACTAGTGATTTCATTATTTAGCTCCACTTGTTGTGATTTGTAAATACTGTATGCGCGTTTTCCCAAAGCACAAAACTGCCCCTGCACTTCAGTGGTTTGCCATTTGGTCATTTAATTAAACATCTTCATCTTCTTCAACACGCAGCATGAACTGTAACACAACAGACGCTCAAATACCGTAAAACAAGGCTTCTCTTCAGCTCATGAACGGCTTTCAACTGTTTTACCAGGAAGCAGCTCAATTAAAATGTACATGAAGAGCAATTTACCTGGTAAAATACAATAACCTTAAACCTGTGTGTGACTGAGACGTGGATGCAGTAATAAACAGCTGATTTCGTCCAACAAAGCAGCCGACAGACGGCCGCTGCAGCTGCAGCTCACACGTTATTTCCTACTGTCCGTGTTTAATTACATGCTGCAGCCTGACGTGAGAGGGGGGTCACAGGGGCCGGGGAGCGAGGCCTGTCTCGAATGGAAACAGATGGGTGAGATGGTGAGACCTGGGAGGGTCTGGATGAGGGAGACTGGAGGGAAAAGACACAATTACACATTAAAGTGCCTCACAATGAAAGGCAGGGTTGTATTTGTTATCTATAGGAAAACAGGGAACAAACACATTAATAGCAGTGGATTTAGTGGCATCAGCAGCTACAGCATCAAGGTCCAGGTCAAAGGATGATGTTCGAGCTGCTCCTGCTTTTTAATTAAAGCAAATGTTGCCCATGTCACCGTCACGTTGTTAGTCATTAGCCGTTAATGATGTCATCCTCTCATTAAAGGCATTTAATCAGAATCCTTCCAACCACTAAAATCCATTCATTTGACAAATATTGCCATTATTGTCTTTTCTTTATTGCCTTGAAATAATAATTAGCTGGTGGTGGCTGATCCAGTGGTGCCATTAAAGGTGAGGCAGCCGTCCCCTCAGCTCTGAGCATTAGCTGTAGCTGAGTGAGTGCAGGGATTACGTGTTTGGACAAGGATATAGTCTTTAAACAGAGCAATGTCAGTGTCTCACCTGACAAACACCTGCAGGGGATGAGGCTTGGCTTCCAACCTGCTCTGGTCAGTTTAACTGTTAGATTTAAAAAATACAATTAAACAATACTTTGTGCAGAATAAAACATATGTATATATAAAAATATGTTTTACAACTGAGTTTGACTGACACAAGTTTTGTTAGTTCCGACTCGATGCATTTCCTTTCGCTCCGTTAAACGTGTTCTTCGTTTCCAACGAGATGATTAATTTACTGCCTCAATCAGAGGCTTGTCAAGGTTCAGGCTATGTATTAATTAACAGTCAGGAAACACACACCTCCATCATCACACTGATCACTGCGTCGGATCTGATTGAGTGAAGGGCTGATTATCACCATCTATTTGAACGTCTGCTGCTACAGTAGCTGTTAGAGCCAGTGGTGGTTTGTTAGTCCAGGCTGTTTGTGTGTGTACACTCTGAAGTTGTGCGTCTACGTGTTGGAAGTGTTGGCTCAGCTGTAATAAGCTTTCTGTGCGGCGCTTTCCTCCGCGTGTATCAGCAAAGTGGGGAGGAAAGGCTCAATAGATTGCTTTGTATGGCTAATTTGCTCAGCTCATTAAATATTGAGGTGGAGGCAGATTTGTGGGATTGCCAATATAGCAGCTCCACTGGTCTTCGCTGCGCCCCGGAGCCTGTGAAATGAAAGGGAAGGGAGGAAGAAGCGGCGACGCTCCTGTGCCTGTAAACGCAGATGTGAGCAGCAGCAAATCTTTCTAACATCCCTAAAGTGTGTTGGAGCGGATCATTTACTCTTTTTAACCATGTGACCTGTGCGGCTCTGGGAACTAGCGTTCAGAGAACAACCTAGGCGGCGTGTAACCTCGTTGAAGCCCAGCAAAGGGTGCGAGGCAGCACCAGCTGCAGTGTTTAGATCCCAAAGCTCAGGAGGATGCTGATGTCAGAGTCTGAGTCAATGTTCTACTGAGGTTACACGATGACGTCATGTTTGTCCCTTAATAAATGCTGGTGCGTAACATTCTCTAGGTTCGGTGCCTGAGATGGGGGGGGGGGTCATATGCTTGTCTCAAAGATTAAGTCATGCAAGTCTAAGTAAACACAAGCCTTTGTTACAGTGAAACTGCAAATGTTCCGGTAAAAGTACAGTCTGTTCTTTCCTTTCTTTGCATTTTTTCTTACTCAGTCAAGAAGCTGAGGATCAGCTATGGGCATGGTGTGCAGAACCTCATCCCGGAGCTGCAGGCAAACCAACAAACCAAGAAATGTTCCCTTCTTTGGAACGGTAATAGCGCAGTCCGTAGGGAGGTCAGTCAGCGTTGTGCAGTCTTATTAAAAGCTGGATGTTCACTTTAGTCAACCTACAGTGTAAGAGTTTATTTGTACATAATCCAGAAAGCTTCCAATGACTTTGTTTATGCTCTGCTTTTGATTAAAAATAGTGTTCACTACAACATAAATACAAGACTTTACCCCAAGAGACTGGAGTTCTGTCCTGGAAGGTCGAAAGCATTTGTTTTGACCCCTGACTCTAACCTTTGACCTTGACCCCTAACTCTAACTCTATTTTTTTAGTAAGTGCACCAAATGCATTTGGTGTCATTCTGCTGGAGAGGTAATAAACCGGACCAGGCCTTAAACTCTGCCCTTCTCTCCATAAATCCCTCTGCTCTGCCACTCAAACCTCCACCGCTGCACTCTGTGCAGGTGCATCCGCACAAATCCAGAAATCTGCTCATGTTGCTGATTCTGTGTGGACCCGAGTGCTGCTGAGACGCAGGATTACTGTGTAGCAGCGATGCTTGGACATAAAAAAACAACTCACATTCTCTGAAGCTATTCCTCTGTCTCAATCCAGGAAGACCAATTCCCCACCACACCTCCTCAAATGGCCACTTTACCTCGATGAATTGGGTTCAAGTGCAATCTTGGCTATTGTCAGATGTAGTTTAGGGGCTATTTCTTAATGGTGGACCCATCGCTCTCTGTCCTGCTTCCTCTCCTAAAGTCACCCCGTCGCTTATTGGATGGCGCTCCGTCCTCCTTCTGGGAAGAGAAATGTTGTGCTCAGGTACTTCAGGGCAACTACAAGGGCGTCGAGCGCTGTCAAAACAAGCCTGGTTGTGAGCAGGAAGCGAGAGTAAATCAAAGCTGGAGGCAGAGAATCGCAGTGTGACATCGTAACAGCTCTGATGGGCCACAGTAAAGATGAATCACTCCCCGCTCGCTCATTTAAATCACACGAGCATCTCGTTACCAGGGAGACGAGTAGACTCGGACCCGGCCGGCGTCTGTGAGCTGCAGTGACTAATCGAGTGTCACCCCTAAACGTTTGACACAGAACCTGAAGAAAAGCGTTGTTTCACCGGTGGACTAAAAGGCTGAAGATGAATTTAATGATCTAGAAAGACTTACTCTGAACAATGAAAAGTGTGGATTATTGGACCACATTGTTTTGCTCTGTGTTCTATCAGCCTGTAAGTTTAATGGTCACCCCTCAGGCTGCCACACCTGCAGCCACTCAACAACTCCCTCCACTGCAGGGATCTAATTTGTCCTCAGTATCAGCTCCGGATAACAAGCGCCAAGCTGTCAACAGGCCCTGCTGGCGGTGACCCCTCTGCATGACCCGCGGAGGCTGGCTGCTCCTCCTCCTGCCTGACAAACAGGGGGGGGGGCGCGATGCTGCACGTCTGTGAAGAGTGAAAGGTGGAGGATGAGGAGCGTGAAACCGACCGAGGGGAACCGGATTTAAAAATAACGCAGATGAAGCAGCAGTCGGCGTGGACGCACATCTAAACCGGGACTAAACGGCTTTGCATCCTGTTTCCCAACAGCCATGAAGGACTTTCTAGATGTGTCGACTACTCGTTGGCTGATTTCTGTACTGGATCAGGGTCCCGCCTGCTCATCTGAAGCGTCCCCACTCGTCACGCCTCCTCCTCCACACGCCTCTGTCTATGTTTAACATCTAAAATGTTTCTGCAGAGAAGGTCGCAGCAGTTCTTCACCGCCAGGTGTTCGGCGCCATTTCATTTGGCAAAACCTCCAGAAACAAACTAATGTTCTCAGACAGGCACTAATAATTAGGGAGTCGTTCATAAAGAATAATGAAACTAAAGGAAATTATGCTACAGCACACAATTAATGCGGTTTTGTATTTCTTCCATTTGTTACTAAGACTAAAAATAGGCCACAAGGAACCAACAGCTGCATCCACGACATAACATTTATTGTTTAAGATCTAATTTCAGTGCCTTTGATGTGAAACTGCATCATCAGGTATTTAGACACAGAGCAGATGTGTGTTCGTTCGTTAAACAGATCACCTCGTTTCACAAGACGCAAGAATACACATGGAAAATATATGAGGGGAAAACTTCCACCAAAGGAGCAACAGCTCTGCTTTAAGTGCTTCCATCGGTTTGTTCATGTCGGGCAAAAACGACGCGTCTTGTCCCTTTTTTTTGATTAAACATCTGACAAGCGTCTGCATTTATTGATAGAGGCCACTTTACACCATTATACAAGAGATCGATGGCCGTTCACAGCGAGCGGAGGCTTTCAAACTGGTTAAGTAGCAGCTCCATTATTAGCGACGCTGCCGCCGCAGCAGCAGCTGTTGCGCGGCTGCTTATTGATATTTGCGGCGCCGCTTCCGCTTCGGACTTTAAAGGCTGCGCGATGAACACTCCTTAATTATATGGCAGATCAGATTAGCGTCTTTAGCTGCCTCTGCGTGCAGGTTGGCCTTATCAGCGTGCCGCTCTACTTCAAAGCGCCTCTCCAAACAGCGGGCAGAGCCGCTGAACGCACAGCGGCCTGATATCGTCTAAATGCAGATTACGTTCATTATCAAGAACACACCTCCACTCTACCTGTTCCTTATCGGACCTCCTTTCCAGTCCTTTATGTTCCCTCCCTTCCCTCATCCTCTGCTACCGTCCATCTCTGCTTCATAATCCCTCCAACAATGACTGATAGTGAGTGAAGAGGAAATCACTGATCTAAAACTGGCTGATGCCTGCTTGGTCTCTCTGATGTGTCACCGGTTTGTTGTTGTGTAGCGTTTTTGGTTACCGTCTGGCCTGTGGGAGGTAAAGGCGCTTTTTCCCCCCAGATCAGAGAGACGTAATCTCCCACAGCAGATCAGCTCCAGTCCGCAAAGGCTTGTAGGAGTGTTTTGCCAGTGCATATGCTATTGTGTCCGAGTGATGCCTGATACCTTTGCAGCGTCCAGTGGACGGCAGGCGAGGAGTCACCGGGGCCCGTTCTTATCTGTGGCGAGGCCCGCTTCCTGCTTGAAGAGGGGTCTTTATAGAATGTCAAAGACTTCTCCTTCAGCAGCCTTTATCCTAAAATCTGACGAGCAGTTCCTCTCCTCAGCAGCGCAGAAATCCTGGTGAAGATTGCATCGATAGTCAAATTAGAAACCACCAGGATCCTTTGGCCTCAAATAAACACAGTAAATACACTTCTACTACTGTAACCACTGATGTGCAGTCACAGGTCACCCATCATAACGACAAATTACTGGCAGTTAATTTACCAAGTGCTTGTTGAGACGCGTTCTCAATCAGCTGCTTAAAAAATTCAGTAATTCGTCAAAGACACGAGGTGTTTGCGCTCAGCTGTTCTTAGAGCGGGCATTAATCTGGTTTAATGTGAGTGGTTTGTGTAAAATATTGGCCAGCGTGAGTTATGTTCCAACAACAACAGAGGAGGGACTGGTGCTCTGCTCAGTATGCAAGCTGTTAACACACACACGCGTCCCTCCTCACACACGCGTGATGACACCCGTATGATTGGCTTTGCCCTCTGTAAAGCCAAGTGCCTCCGTTTCCGAGTTTTCCTAATAAGACCGGTCTTACCTGAACCTTATTGAGAGCACTCAGGTCTCCGCAGCAAATAAATAAAGACAACCTCTACCTCGTCCATGTTTTTTTCCACATTCCCCTCTGCTCCGACTTTAATTATTATTGCTGAGTCACTGCAGGGTCACCGCAAAATGAGCCACACTGGATCCACTGGATATGAGGCCGCAACGGACGGCGGAGCAGGAAGTCAGTCAGACACACAGTCTGTTTGCTTATTGTTTACTGAAATAAGTCTTTTTATAAAACAATGACATATTGTAAATAACCTGTAACGAGTCAAAGATGCTAAAGCAAAACAAAGACCCTCAACCTTGGCTCCTATTAAACGGTAGCTCTTGGATTACAGTATAAACCTCAGCTTTTAACAGTCAGCACTAACCAAATGTGACGCCCTGTTTCCAAGTACACAGTACAAAACAAATGGCATCTAGTGGATGAATCTAAAGACTAATTTGCTTGACAGCAATTTAATAGGTTCAAAGGATTCGGATTTTCTTACTCATCCTGGTCGCAGTCATTTAAAGCCAAATACGAGATCTGGAGCAGAAAGGAAATGAGAGATGTGTTAACTGGCCTGAAATTCTCAGGAGGGCAGGAAAGAAGAAGATATGAAAAGATTAGAGCTGTGAATAAAATCACGCCCTGAGCAAACTCATTTTTATCACAGCGACCTGGCATTTACACGACAACCTTTCAAGGAATTTAATTCATCTGTTTTGTGGCCGCTCTATAATCATGACCTCAGTAGAATTAAAATAATAATAACAATAACTCATTGCCATTTAGGTAAAAATTAGGAAAAAAATGTTTGACAGAGGAAGGAAATGATGAGCAAATATTACATGTTATAAATATAAACTGAAATTCTGTTTTGCAGAACAAACCTGAAAATTCTTCAACGTTGAACTACTGTAGTTGAATCAACATCATAATTATGGTTGAATGACCGTTGGATTATATGTTGATGAAGTGAACCTTCTTTCAGTGTTGCATCGAAATTACGACATTAATGTTCTTGCAGAGGTTTTGCCCAGATGAGTCACTTTTGGGCCACAGATCTGGTCTGAAAGAAGAAATGGAGGCACCACAACCAAGAAAACAAGCTTGAGAAGACGCGGACGCACAAGCAGGAAGCAGGGACGCTAATCTGAGACAAAGACACCGTCTGCGTCTCAGAAACAGGAGCTGCTCCCCAGATTGTGTCCTCGCGTTACTTTCTAATCGATGACGTGAAGCAGTGGCTGCACCTCACACACCGAACGCTCTCGTCTCCTGGACAGCGACACTTTCAGGAGCGTTGGCTTCTCCACTGACACTTACATTTCACAAGACACGCGGGGATGTCGATCGAAAATATTAATAACCCACATGTGTCAATGTGGGATGCCTAAAGCAATTACCTGGTACATGAAACAAGTCCATGCGAGGAGGAGGAAAGTGTCTTTGGATGGATCAATGCAGCCACAGGAGACTTCACCTGAGCTAATCCTGATTTCTTAAGTGTGTGTGTTAAGATCCGAAGAAGCAGCAGAACGGTTTTCACATAGCGGTCGGACGGTTTGTGTAAAATCCCATTTTTTCCATTTACAGTATCGGTGTGATTTCAAACCTTCGGAAGACTCTGACAAAGCCAGCGAGGCACATGTGGCAGAGTTTTGTTACACTCATTTGTGAAAGTGGCTGTAAGGACGGCGACTTAATAAAAGAGACTGCGGCAGCAGACAGGAAGCACGGAGGCTCAGGCCTGCCCTCTAACAGTCAGCTCTCATTACCTCAGCCCCCGTGTCCTGCTCTCACTGCTGCTACCTACTGACGCCGCTGAAATGAAGGAGGTCACCGTACACAGAGGACCAGCGGAGGAGGGAGGCTGGAGGGATGAGGAGCGTGCCTGAAAAGGAGCTTCCTGGTTTGACTGGTTTATGGCCAGACACACACAAGGGACGGTCGGTTAAACACATACGATAAGAACAAAACAACAAAAGTGACAGATGCATCAAATGGCAACCTCAGGTGACCATCATCTCCACTACAAAACGTCAGAGGTGATAATATTTGGGCAAAGAAGTGAAAAAAGGCAATAATCCTTTCATCTTTTAGTGGAGGTGGCAGCTGGAATGAAATTACTGGGGATTAGCAAGAGGCCTATCACCAAGTTAAGGTAATGAAAAATCACAATTGGCCATAATCCTGAGCAAATTTGGCTTTTTTATTGCTGGGTTTTCCCTCCACAGCTTGTAAGTGATTACTTAATATAGGCGCAATATAAAGTTGGGTGTAATGTTCAGCCATAACTGGATGTTTATGCTCCCATATGCTCCACCTGCCCTCAACATCACCAGTTCAACGAGCGTTTAATTCAACTTAAACTCAAGCTCAACATATGTCTGTGTTGACAAACACATAAGGGTTAAATGTGTGTGTGTGTGTGTGTGTGTGTGTGTGTGTGTGCGTGCGTGCATTTGTGTGTGCGTGTGTGTGCGTGCGTGCGTGCGTGCGTGCGTGTGTATGTGTGTGCGCTCATTGTGCTCTCGGTGCTGGAGACACGCACTGGGAGGTTCCGCCCGCCCGCCTGCCAGCTCCTCTCAGCCCGGCCCGCTGGTTTATCCAAGCAGACACTTGGCAACCTACTTTCCGAAGCGAAGCATCTGCCCATTCTGAGGCAACGGGGCTAATGTCAGACTCTATCATTCTTACGTTGGAAACGACCTTGGCATCAGCATATACAGCAATAACAGACGCGTGGGTCTGAAGCGCGAGGGGAGAAAATATAACTGCAAATCAATTCACGTTTCAGCGCGGGTCCCTGTGACAGCCATTACTAAAACAAAGTCACCTTCAGAGCGCACGGCGGCGGCGGCCATTACGCCCTTAAGAGGCGGCCTATTGATATTCTGTTCAGTCCGGCCAGCGCTTGCTGCCATCGCAACTTTTGGAATTGGGCTCCCAATTGAAAAATGCACAAAGACACTGGAGGCACTTTACAACACCTGACGTCTGTCTTATCTGTGCCTCGCTCTGTCTGAAGACTCCTCAAGGAGAGACTCCAAGTCATGACTCCGAACATTCACTATCACTATGGTGCAACTCTAAACGAATCATGTGCACAGAGACAGAGACGAACGTAGGCCAAAGAGGAAATGAAGCTGCACTGATATCAAAGCAAAAGGCTCCAAAATGACCCGTCTTGGCACCTGTGAGACTGTTAGAACCCAGACACCTGGAGGAAGAACATCTGTCCTCGGTCACTGGAATTAATCACTTCCTCAAAAAGTAAAAGCTGGGTTATTGTAGCAAATTGTTAGTAAATTGTTGTAAGTTATTTGAGGCCCGTTTGCTGGGACGCTGGGAGCTCGTCTCCCCGACTCGTGTCACCGCTTTGCTCCTGCTCAGCTCCGATGCACAGCGGCGGGTGAGCCGACACCAGCTTTCCATGTGTGCATGTGTGAGGCCGTTTACAGGGAGGATTTGCAGTCTGAGAGCAGCTTAGCGGAGTGCCTTTGTTTTGGTTCAGCCCCTTTGTCTCCGCTTGCTCTCTGAGAGCTGTGTCTAGTGTTTTAAGTGCCTGACAGCCAGAAGTACACAACCTGTCTCTTCCCCTCTGCATCGCTGCTTTGCAATGGGATTTTAACCACTTTGCTTTAGGCAGTTTTTCCGACATAGTGCAATCGAGTAAAGGTCAGACAGAGGTAAATAATCTGATATGAAGTTTAAAAAAGGCTGTAAACCACAATATTTTATAATTGTGTATATTTTGATTGATTGTCAGGCAAGGACCTGAAGTAACAGTTTCCTGTATGACCTTATCGCTCCTGGAGGTGGATTGACCAACTGCAAAACAACCAAATCATCCCAGCTCCACCATCGCAATTAATGATATGAGGAGATTCTTTTAGGTTTCACCAAACACAAAGCTGAATTGTATCTGAAGGAGACTGTTCCAGAATCTTTGCAAACCTTAGAAGAGTTTTTCTTCTTTTCTCTCCAGACTCATTCAAATAACTATAATATTGCTGCTGCTGCTACAACCTGATGTTTTCACACACACATGAAGAACCCAAACACTGACTCACAGGGACGGAGGGAGCAAACTGACACACATGACTGTAATTATTTATAATACCATGTGTGGCTTAAGTGAAGCTGTATGAGATTCTCCACGCATAGAAACTTGACCTTTCCAGCCTGTTGAAGAGCTCGAACGGGGACTCGGCCTCGCAAAGATTCTGGACACTCAGACAAGAATTATATATGTGTTCACAAAGATATTATTTACTGTGATGCTTCACTTGAATTCATAGCAGGAATGTGTTTGTATTTCAGTTTCATCTTACTAAAACAGACAGGGTGTGTCTTACTGTAGCTGAGCCCATCATTTCCTGTCACTAAAGTCATTCAGATCGATCCTTTAATCCCAATTTAGGGAAAAACAACAAAAGTTGGAACTGTCTTTAGTGTGAAATGACCACAGCTCAGTTGAGATCAATATTAAACTGAGAAAAACTCACACAACAACATCAACAACAAAAAACAGGCCAATTGAGTGAGAAGACAAATAAACCAGAATCATAGCTGTTGGCACAATCAGTGTTGAATGGATTAGGAAGATTTCCTGCCTCTAAAAACCAGAGCACATGCTGAAATAAGAGACGCTCAGCTGGGGAGAGGATGGAGGCCTGTAGCGCCCAGCACGAGGTTCACTGTGGTGAGGGTTGGCAGATGAACATCTGACCCAGGGTCAGGTTTGTAAGGTAAATGTAGACTCTGAGCACTTTTAGGATGCAGCCACTGTGTTGTAAAAAACTTACAGCCAAAGCTGGATTTTCCCTCCGAGGGCATAAACGGTTGTATCATAATTCTCTCCACATTAAAACATTGAACAGATTCACATTTTAAACCCATAGGTCTGCTGCTGTAACAAATGTAGCCATTATGGAAGAGACCCACGTGTTTCAAACGTAGAGCACTTTTCCCTATTAAAGCTGTAGCTGTATAAATTATCCAGGGGGTTTGAGACATATGAGACTCTCTAAACCTTTACTCCACGTCTCCTCCGTGCAAACAGCCAGAGAAGTGACACCTTAGCAATGGCTCCCCGGTGCCTCTGGTCCCAGTCTCACAGTAGCCCAGCAATCTGTTTTAAATGAACTGTTTGTGTTCCTCTGACACATCTGGTGTTATTTTAATGGCCTGGAAACCACAGAGCAATATCGTAAAGGATTATTATACCTTTAAATCACCTGTGAGAAACGATCCGAGTGCATAGGAATTCCATTAATCATCTTTGCCAGGGTGTAGCTCAAATTAAAGACCGGGGCTGCGCTCAGAGCGCAGCAAACAACCCAGACGGAGAAAGTGCCGACGCCTCCTGCATGAGGATTGGTTTCCTGTGTGTGCAACGAAAGCACCAGAACCAAAGGACTGTCGCTCTCAAAATGAGGAACCGCACCAAGAAAGGTGATTTAAAACTAGATGATGAACTGAACTCATTTGCTACTAAAATGTTAATATTTAGCGCTACGGCACACAAAGAGCCCCTTACAAAAAGAGGACGGCTTTGAGAGGACGGCTAAGCAGCCGCAGCGAGCCAATCAATAACTCCGCCAACAGGAACTCCATGCCAACTTCCCTTTAATTGCCTGTTCTTCACTGAATGATTCAGGTTTTGCCGAGGGCTTTAATGAGGTGTTGAATTTCACTGCGGGGATTGAAACGCAGGCAATTAAAAGGCAGATGCAGCGAGGCCCAGGTGAACCGACGGAGAGGGAGAGGGAGCACGTGCGAGATATTACCGGACCAAGCCGGGCTCCGGAACGCGTCACGCGGCTGAATCATTTGTGAAATGTACAATAAACAATGGAAGTAAACAGCTGCTGCTTCCTGCTGCGGCTGACACTAACTGTAAAATACTGCACCCGCGTACGGGCAGTTAACTCATCCACACGTGCACTGGGATGAGAGCGCGTTGTCCTTAGACGACACGCGGGGACAGAGATGAAAGGTGAAGCCGAACGCATGTGCCTCCATTGGCCCTTCAATGACACTGATACTGACATTAGTACTGATTCTCAACATTTATGCTACTGATTCATTTCCATCGATAAAGTCAGGAGCTCATGAGACATCTGCACTTGTACATGTATAGTTATACATTTATCAACTGATGAATCCCCTGAACGACGTCACCACTGATAAAACTCATTGCTTTGAGGTGGCCGATGGTCGCTCCAGCCTGTGATGTAGCACAGAGTTTGGAGTTTTGCAAGCTGCCCCAAGGCCGGAGGGCGAGGAAGAAGAACAGGCAAAGAATCACAGTTCAGACCAAACGCACAGGAAAATCTATATTACATTTACGACAATAAATAATAATGCAACCTCATTCTGAGGGCGCTGACAACAGCTCTGTAGCCGGTGCAGCACAGTGTGTCACACTAAGTGTTGGGCTGCTGTCACAGACACCACCCGGGGGCACCGCCGGCCGGCCCCTGAACTCACCGGAGGACGCCTTCATGCCTGCGCCGAGCCGCCGGCGCTCCGGAGGGCTCGGCCCGGCCCAGAGCCTTTACATCACCCTGTCGCCTTCTGGGAGATGCCACAACAGCCCTCACCTGAAGGGAGCCTCCATCCTGGAGCCACCGCTGAGCTGAACTCCGGCCAAGTCAGACTCCACCTGAACTGATGGCATGCACACGGTATGCACAATAATCTCCAGTGGTTTGAGGGATGAACTGTAGCGACTATAAAGGTGCAGACGCTCTTCAATCCATTCGACGACTAAGCTAGTAGCAGCGCATCGAGCACAGCAGATTCCCCCCATAATCATCATCAGCTCAACAGATCCAGGGTGATTTATGGTCAGACAAACTCCTGTTTATGCTAATGGCGCCTGCTTAATGGCGCAGACGTAACAGTGTCTGTTATCAACTAATCACTATTTGTTCCCCCTATATTTAACTGCACTGAGAGGCCTGGGCTTCTCCAGCAAACAGGCAGCGGCTTGTAATTAGGGCTGTAAAGTGTCACATGGACGAGTGAACAACAGGGCTGTTATGACAGCGCTTCGTTTAGCGAGGTGGATCTCTGAGCCCATGCCGCCACAGTCACAATGAATTCCAGCTAATCGGCACCTCGCCGCTGTCTGGCGCTTTAATGCGTCGTGGCAGATTATTTAGTAACACAAGCTTATGTGGCAATAGAGAAGAGGCTTTAATGGCTCGTGATCATTCCGTCACAGAATGGAAGGAAAACCCAAGTGTTCCAGCTCGTGTTGAGCCCATCTCGTGCGAGGAGACGCCGCCCTCAGCTTGCTCCCGACCACCTCTGGCTTCACCTTCTGCCGGCTTTGTCTGGTTTCTTATTTCAGGAATAGATGTGCAGATTTCCACAGACGGAAAGGTCTTTAAAATCCAAGTGGCTCCCACTATAGAAAACACTGGAGTGGAATCGCAGCCCTTCCATGCGCTGTAATTTCTGTAATTTACTTTGATGTCTTTAAGCATTTCCTCTGTCCTGCCCTGCGTCCTCCTCTCTGCTGCCTTTTTCATGTGAAACAAGTTGCTCAACAGCTGTTCTAGTGCGCTGCCTCGCTTAGTTCATCCCTTGATCTGTCATGTTATCCTCATCCCAGCCTCCCTCGCATTCCCACCATATCCCACTGTTAGACAAGCCCCACTTCACTCGGATTCTCTTCACCTTCCCTCACATCCATCTCCTCTTTTATTCTCTCTCCTCCTCGTATTGCGTTTCAATCCTCATCTCTATCTCCTCTCCCAGACTCATGCCTTCATTTAAAGCCGTCCCTTCCAGACCTCACTGTCTAATAACTAAGTAATGGTAGAGTTGGTCTGCAGAGCCCCAAGCTATTAGCTTTTATAGCTCTAATTGTTTCTTCTGTGCCGTTACTTATCAGACCGCTGTCGAGTGAATACAAATTGGCCACAGAAGGGAGCAGCACTGAGCACCGATCCAGGACTAATCTTGCACGTTCTCAGTGGACGCAAAGTCAAAAGAGGAAGCTAATAAGATGATGCTCCTGATTGTGTAGATGAGCATGAAAGGAACAACCAGTGCAGTTCAGTGACGAGAGCTCATCATTTCCTCAGTACTCAACACTCAGTACTCATTCCAAGCCCTCGATCTTTTATTGTCACTTCTAAAAGTGGCGGATTAACATTTGATATACTCTCCAGTCAAGGATTAGACGACAGGTGACTCGGTTTCATTTCATCAAACAGGATGCACGCAAACACGGCACACAGCAATATTTGATCAGGGATTACAGGAAAAAATACAATTACAAATGATGAACCCGCTTTTTTGTTTTTTTTTGTGCCACTTCTGGAATAAAGCAATAAGCTAGTTTTAACTTATTCTGAACACAGGCCTGCGAGGGAGCACGTCAACTCAATTCTTAAAGGATCTGAGTGAGACGAGGACGCGCTGAGTGACAGGGCGTATCATCATCCTGTTTGCTCTGCGTTCCCGGTCACAGCTCTCCAGCCGCCAGGCTCATCTGCCATGTCAGGCTGCAGAACGGAGCCAAGCGGACCCTTGACATCATAAGTGGGGGTTTCACCACTAGCTATCATAGATAACTACACCACAACAGAACCAGGCCAGAGGCTAATTGTCTGCCGGCAGCCTGTGTCTGTAAATGGATAATCACACGCTGTCAGACGGAAGCACAGCAGTCAGCCTGGATTAGGAACTTCTTTCCTTCCAAACACTTTTTTATTGTTTCCTTTATGTTTTGTTTTTACAAAATTTCATTCTCGTCAATTACACAAAGCTGAGGCTTGTTCCTCAGAGCACCTGCTCATTCTATAACACGATGCATCCAACAGATGTAGTGTTGGAAAATGACACTCTTCAAATGTAACACTGAGCAGAAACACCTTCCTATAGTCAAACCGGTGAGGGATCGTCTCCCACTATCTCCTCCGTGTCCAGAGCTAAGCTAAAGCAGATGTAATCTTTGGAAACTACGTTTTTATACCACTGAGAAATGATGGTCTGTGCCGAGTTCTATATTTTCCCCCATTTATCAGGCGACAAGTAACACAAAAAGTAGGGATCACATAAAGCCTCGCTCATATCTCTTTTGACTAGATCTGAATGTGAGAGACTAATATGAAATGGGATAAAGAAGAAATAATGTGCCAGCATTTCTCTAAAAGATAAAGGCCTAATGTGTCCTTCTAAGAGATGAGAGTGTTGGAACAAAAGCCCACAAAAGCTCTGCTCCTCTAGTCTTTTCAATGAAAAAGCAATATACAAGATGAGGGGAGGCAGCGGCTGAAATGCATTTCCATTAGGAACCAACCTCCTTGGCCTTAAAATGTGTGTTTTACCCGAGCTTTTAGGCTTTTGCAGCTGGGAAACAAAGAGGGCTCCTTCTATAAGCGCCACGCGGTGCCCGAGTCACCTCTCAGATGCTGCGCTGCTGTGTTTAATCCCAAAATCCAGACTCAGGTTCATTTGTTGAACCGCGCGCCACCTGTAACAAAGAGCCGCGGCGCCCTCCACCACGCGGCCCCCTCGGTAACAGGATTTGCCTCCATCAGAGCCGTTTTATCATGACTCAAGCTGTATTAGTGGGAGATTAGAAAGCGGCTGGGGATGAAGCCGTGAACCTTCCCGCAGGGCGGCGGCTGAGTTGGATCAGCCTTTCCATCACAACAGGAGTGGGCGTCTATTTAGCTTGATCTGTCAGGAATGTGATCATTGTCCCAGTGTGAGGGAGAGAATTCAAGTGAGGCTCAAAATCACCTGTGACGTCAACGTCAAGGGCTGAATTGACCTCAAACTGCTTTAAGATCACACATGGTTGAATCCGCCCCTAAAACATGCCTCCAGAGAAGGTTTCCCCAAAACTATCACCTTCATTATGAGGTTGTTTTTGACAGGAAGTTCAAATGGGTTTTTTAGAATGCTCTGGCATTGGAGAGTAAACCGTTCCGTTCACGTTTAGTCGTAGTTTCTGGTTTTTGCTGCAATGTTACAATAAACCCAGTTTATCTCCCTCTTGCTCTAACAACTTTATTTATAAAGCGCCTTAAAATTAACATAATTGGCCAAGGTGCTGTAGACAGACAGACCGTCAATGAGATATTTAAAGGAGCAGACACACAAAATAAATGTTAAAGACAAGGAGAAGTAATAAAAATAAGAATAAAAATAAAACAGTAAACACAGTAAAAGCCAACTTAAACTAGGTTAAAACAATAATTTACCTGTCTAATGTCTAATGGCAAATGATTCCACAACTTTGGGACAGCTACTGAAAAGCCCCATCGCCTCTAGACTTTCTCTTTGTTTTAGGGATGACTAAAAGTAATTGATGCTCACCTACAGTAAGAGAGCGTGATGGAGTATATGGCAGGAGGACGTCAGACAGACACTGAGGAGCTAGACCATGTAAGCATTTAAAAACAAAGGAACCATTTTAAAATCATTCCAAAAACGGACCAGAGCCAGTGAAGTGATGCCAAGTTTGGAGAAATGTGCTTTTGTTTTGTTGTACCAGTTAAAAGCCAGGCAGCAGCATTCTGGACTAGCTGCAGCCGACACAAGCCCAACAAAAAGTGTGTTGTCGTGATCCAAAGGACTTGTGATGAAAGCATGGATTGAAATCTTAGATCCAGTTTTCACAAATTTTTGAATAAGAAGTTGGAACAAAATGGAAGTGAAAACCAGGAGTTTGTGCTTCACGTCTCAGCTGAACCCTCACGTTTGGATCATGCTCCGACTGAGAGCTCCGCTGTCTAGACAAGGCCCATGTATTATTTGTAGCCGCAGTCCTTCCCCACAGACCAGTCCAGGAACAGTCCACTTGCTTTTACCTCTGTGTGTGTCTCAGCTGGAGTCAAATCTGATTCTTCAGCTGCTACAGTAAACACTCCCGTGTTCCACTGGATGCCTTGTATTAACAGGCATCCATGTCTAATATCAATCAGACGCTTTAGCTGATGCTCAAACACCCTGCGTCTGAGGCTGCTCACGCCTACTGTCCATCAGCTCCTACAGGGTGAGGCCAGTGAAGACTCATGGGTGATTTGTGTGTTTGTATGGGACGGCGCCTCTTGTTGCTGCTCACGTTGGATTTAACATCTCATATGATTTACAGCGGCTTTATTCAGAGACGAATCACTTTACCAGCCAAGCGTCGCACAACAATTTCTGCTCCATTACGCTCGCTGCTGTCTGTTTATTGACACAGTCTTTCATTATTTGTACATTTCCACACCTATGGGCCGACCCCAACGTTAAGTGTCGGGCATACCGATAAAGAGCTGGCAGCAATCCTGAGCCTATTTCAACCTCGCTGACTCCTGCGTGAGGAAAATACAACATCTCACTCTGTCCCCTCCATGATACTGTTAACAACATGAATAATGGGCCATCTGCTGCGTCTGAGCTCATAATCCTTTTCTTTAATGCAATTATTGTTACTTGATCTAAACAGCTGAGCTTCAGTGTAAAATGTCACACGCTTGGATCCAGACTGCTTCCTTTAACTCTGTGTGTGAGGCTTTCAGTACACGAGCTGTGTCTTTAATCGGAACCAGGCCAAAAACTGGTGGATGGGAACTATCACCACAGTAACAAAGGTTTCCTGCTAACACAGAGTTGACACAACAAAAGAGGAGAGTGTGATGGTCAGTAGTAGAAGGCATCTCCAGCAGAGACCTTTCACATTCCTCCATCACGGCTCTTAGCCAGTTGTGCATGCAGAGCACGACCTCATCATGTGCCACTTACTCACAAAAATACAGCCCGGCATGTGAAAACCTTATATTGCATTTTTCAAGGTGATACTCTAAATGCAATTCATGGGAGCGTGACCTCATCTTTGATGGCATTCTATTGAAATCAATGGCGGAGCCAAAACAGACCTGGCGTCGTAGTTATTTGGCCGAGCTGGAAAAACGTGAAGAAGCTCCAAGGAGACTCCAGGAGGCGAACCTCGCTGAGCAACAGCTATCAGTATCTCTCAGTTTCGTCAGGCAAAACCTCCTGTTTTTCCTACTGAACTAACCTCGTCCCTGAATGATCCGGACAGAACTGCTGGACGTTAGTGTGACCTGGTAACGGCACATGTTGCAGGGCATTTATCATTTTGCTCATAATAATAATGCTCATAATTGAATTATGCTCCACATTTGTCGCAGTAGCTAAATCTGGTGTTTGCTCAGATGTCAGTCATAACATTTCATAACAAAACATTTCAAAGTAGGTCATTAAATCTGCACATGCAAATATTTGCCACATAAATCAGTATCGTGATTGACGCAGATGTGCTGCACATTCTTTTGAAGAATCACCGAAGAGGCTTCAATATAAAACAGACCGAATCTGTGGTTAATATTCATGAAGACAAAATTAATTCAAAAGATTCTTTTAATGCTGCATCAATCAAACGTCAATGGAAAAAAATGGATACAGATGTTCCGTATATGGCAGTCGAACAATTGCGTTCATCAAAATTCTGTCAAGTTGATCCCAAAAGGTGAAAACAAATGGAGATGGTGTATGCAGCATAACTTAAACCTCCGCGTGAACTTATTGTACTACAGTGAGCAGTTCGTACTGTTCCATGTACGAAACAAGCTTCATACGACTGTATGAACACGAACGGGGAGGCACAATGGAGCCCCGTGTTGTTTGTTCATGCGCTGCAGCAACATGCTGGAAGCATTTCTTGCAGGCTGCTTGCATCATGCACATTGACGCTCCCGTGCGAACGAGCTGTCAATCAAAATAGATAATGCGCTTTGATAGCTGGTGTAGGCTGAGAATCAAGGCTGTTGCGTAGCGTCCTGTGAAGGTCAGGAGGACGAGGGTGTTTATGACGGCGATGTTGGGCGCTTTCTTCTCACCAAGGTTATAAGTGTTGGTTGGATCAGCCACAGTCAACACCATCGTCCTCACGCAACAAGAGACTCCCGTCAAAACACGAGTAAGTCTGAGCCACAGAGAAATCTGAATAAATGCTTTGACAGTAAGTCCTTTGTGCTGGCATCAAAGGGGAATCACTGACACGTAGGTGAGGGAAACAAAAGGGTTTTTTCAAGGGGAGTGTTTTTAACCACAGGTATAGAACCTTAGGAGCTCAGCTATGAAACAAGAGAAGAAGAACTCTCTTTATTAGGCGCTGGATTTACAGTGTAGACGGGTGAGGATGAGAATGTCCCCTGGCATCTTATGGGAGAACTGTTTGGAAAACAGACATCCACCTGTAACCCCAACCTCCAGCAGAACCAGCATCTGGGTTCACGTTGGGGTGAGGGGACAGAGAAGGTTGGAGAAGATCTGTGCCCTCAGCAGCCAGTGATTAGTCATCATCGTCATCATCATCATCATCATCATCAACAACAGACCATCCCACCACCAACACTAGCCGACAGTCTCCCACCTCCTTCACAGTCCAGCACACAGGACTAACAGGATGCAGGCTGAGATCCTGAGTGTCTGAGAGGCTCAAACAAACTGGAGGGGGAAGAAGAAGCCAAGAAGCTGGTTACATAGTAAGTGGGAGGAGCCTTAATAAGAAACAGCATTAAACATGTTTCATTCCATCCCGTGTTTCTTCAGTCTGATAAATACAGATCACGATTCGGCCCTTTTCATGAAATTATAATTACTTGGGAATATATTTAATAATTCACATGCAAATTGACTGAAATGGTCAAAGTTCAGACCCGTCAGGCAAAATGAGGGACTTTGACACGAGACTGAGCGAAGATTAAGACGCAAGCAAAAGAACAGAGGATTTTTTTCCTCCCACCACACTTCAACACCACAGCTGGTCAGAATTCTCACTGGGCCTCCTGACTGACATGCTAATTGATCTGTTACTGACTATTAATGCAGGCAAGATATTCATGAACTGTGCAAGAATTATTTATGAGCCAATAAAAATGTAAAATAACTATTACCCACTTTGTTTGGGAGACTCTCTCACTGTTCCCCACTATTCCTATGCAAATACTTAGCGCGGTCTTATTCAACTTTTCTTCCTGAACAACCTAAATCACAACGGGGCTAAGATCAAAAAGCTAATTTAACTGTGGCCTTTATTCCTACTGAGCCACACAGATCAGCAGAGAAGCAGCATCTTTGAAGCCACGAGCCAAATATGCATGTTTATAAAGCCAGACAGTAGCATTCCAACAGCTACAGCTGACACCTCTGTGATGAAAGAGGCACGATAGGGAGCTTCAGCCTGGATTATCAATGCTTTGTGACAACAGCAGCAAGCACATGATTAATACTGTGTCTTTGTAGTCGCTCGCACTTCTGCCATCACTTTGTAAAAATAATGAGGACGTAGAACAAAACACATTTAAAGTAGCAACTTAATGTGAGAACTGATCAAAAGAAGCCAATGAAAACCAACATCTGCTTTGACATTTTCCATTAATGTTCCCCACAAAAGAGGAAGTGACTTTATTGTTATTTAGATACTTGGGTGGTAAAAGGGGAGTAAACTATGAGATCATCATCTGTTTAGGACTGAGTTGGTGAAGTACACTTGGACATCACACATCCCTCCTCCCTCCCTCCCTCCCTCCCTCCCTCCTTCCTTCCTTCCTTCCTTCCTTCCTTCCTTCCTTCCTTCCTTCCTTCCTTCCTTCCTTCCTTCCTTCCTTCCTTCCTTCCTTCCTTCCTTCCTTCCTTCCTTCCTTCCTTCCTTCCTTCCTTCCTTCCTATGTTTGACTACACTTTAGCTCTCCTGCCCTTTGGTCTCATCCCTCACTGTTCCAACCTTTTATCCTCTGCTGGTTTCCTTTCGCTTTGAATTAACATACGCGTGTGGAGGTGCATGTATTCCTACGTATCGATCGATCCATTTTTAATGTCTCATGCTCGACAGAGCAGGGACCTTCTTATGCGGCTTCCGTTAGGCCAGTGATGCTGTCAGGACTTGTTGCCACTCGAGAGCAGAGGACCTTGGAAGTGCATTAGGAGCGTTCCCAGGGGACGAGGACGTGTCCGTTAGACGTGGTCCCGCATGACAAATCTACAGTGAAGCCCTGACGAGTGAGAGGAGGAATCTGTCCGAAGATGAAATGAGGATGTACTGTATCAAGGGATGGCCAAGATCTACTCAACACAAAACCTGACTTCAGTTAGAATCACTAGTGTTTGTCACACTAACAAGATGGTTTTATTGCCAAGTGCAACACTTGAGTTGCATAAATAACACACAACCTCTTAGACCTCAAAGCAACACCTCAGATCACACAGCGCCACTGGGATGAGACCAGCTGAATAGCACAGGTTGCTTCCTCACGCAGCCCTCAGACCGTCCTCGTCCTCGTCCTCCTCTGAACTGCGTTTTCTCCCTCACTTCTGTTCTCGCTGCACATCAGCTAATTCCCTCAGTGATAAAGGCACTGTCACTAATGAAGGCCTCAGATGCTTAATGACCAATCACAACACAGTCAGCCAAGATGGCACGCGGCTAATTGCTTGTGATGCAGAGAGGATCGGACAAAGGGGCTGGTGGGGATGAGGCGCAGGGACTAACACAGTTTGACGTAGGTCTTATGTTGTTTATTTTATTATTTGTCTCTGTGTGTCTTTTGGAGCACAAAGCATAAATCGACACTAATGTTTTTTTAATGACACTATTACTGGAGTCAATGCACATTAAAAAAGTAATGAATAGGAAAAGATACCTGTTTTTAATATATTTTAACAAACGGTGACGTGTGCAGAAATTAGCATATTATTGATCAGAGGTGGAACATAGAGAATCCTTATCTGGACCTGCTTCTGCTGCAACAGGAACCCCCAAAACAGGATGATTAGCTAATGCAGTACACACTGTCCATGTGTCACAGCCCACACACATGCATGAGCCCAGCCCCGTGGGGTCTGTGTGCTGTCATCAAACCCACGCCCGCTGCACCGAGACTGGAGAGCAGGCGTCACGTGCTCGTGCACCGCCGTGCACCGTCGCAGGAGGCAGCTCCCAAACAGGCGGCTGGCTTTAGCCACCCTCCTCTCCCTGTTCCCCGGCTCCTGGCTCGCGCTCAGCGAGCATCCAGTCTAATGAGATCACTGGCATCCAATTCGGTGAGGGTCAGCGCTCATTTCGAGCAATTCATTTTTAATTGCGCTCAAATCTAATCCATTTCATGATGTCAGCTCCTGCGCCGGGATCGTCCCGAGGCTGCCGAGCGGCGCCACCGTCCCTTCATGTTGTTTACCCCACGCGTTATTACATCGCTCGAAGTGATTGACAAAGCTGTGATCGTGGTTGGATGCAACGCTGACACTGAAACTCAACACGGAATGATCCAGACAGAATTAATTTCGTGTCCACAAGTTTTCCCGATCGGCCGTCGTGTGATTCTCACACACTTACAAGACATTCACTAATAATATTGACTAATACGTTGCACTTTCTGACAAACTGGTTCGGTGGCAACCTGCAGGGCAAAGCTCTCAACCCTCAGCTGATCAGCAGCAGCAGCGAGCCTGACGTCAAACATTTAAACTCAATGCTACATGTAGCGTGGTACCACTTAGATCTCTTGCTACTTTCCTTTTATTTCCTTGTACTTTCTGGGCTTCACCTCCCTCCATCCCACTTGTGCGGCCAGCTGTGCCTCCTGCTTTGCTTCCATCAAAATGTCACTTCTAATTTGCTGTTTGTGCTGACTCCATCCCTGCTAGCAATCAGTGAAGAAGACATCCATTACTCCTAGTCGTGACAGGTCCCCTCAGACTCCCGCTGGACCTTAATGACACCTGACAGAACACAGGTTTACTACTTAGCAAAGTGACCCCCCCAGAGGTAGCCGATGGGGCCCATTTGGCTAAGAAATCCTTGCGGGGTTTACAAGGACGAGACAGGGGAGGGTAACACAGGATGTCTTGTCTTGTCATGTCTAATACCAGCCCAGCAGGGTGCCAGCAGGTACAAAGGAGTCATTTTACCTGTGTTTTAATCTCCTTCTTTAGGCTTAGTAGACTGAGAGACCACCAACCGCCTAATCCTAAATTAAAACCCCACTAGCACAAACGTAATTTGTCCTTTGTTAAGAACAAAGGAAGGTTTTGAAGTGTAGGATTCGATGCCTACAAGCTATTACTAACTAATACTTGTATGTTTTAATCGAGAACCAGACTTTAGTATGTATTTCTCATTAGAGTAGTCTCAAAGTTGTGGCAAGGGGCTCTGTTCAGAGACAGTGAGCTGCCACAGGAGTAGTCCCACCAACACACAGCCTGTGTGTGCACGGCTGCGACCTCCGGTCACCACTATCTGCTGTTCCTTGACTAGCAGGAACTGAGCGAGTCTCTGTCTGGAGGGACGGCCGTCGTTTGCATGACAACAGGTTGATATACTGCTTCTGCTGAGGCTCAGCGAGGCTCCGGTTCATGGACTGTGTCTGTTTTAACGACGGCCTCCACCTCCGCCCACCCGAGCGGCTCCGTGCCCGACAGGTTGATGCTGCTTCACATGTTAAGCTTATGTTCTAGTTACTGTACCTCTGATTGAGTAGAGCCGTAACTCTGCAGCTGCCTGTTCACAGACAGTTCAGTTCAGACAAACACCTACTGGACCATCTCATTTGGCAGCAACAACATCCTCAGGTTGGACCTGAAGCAATTAGTTTAAATTACCCTACAAATAAGGCAATAAACTAAATGGGTTATGAGTGTCCTCACTGCTTCCTCGGGAATAAAGTTTTAGCTCCGTGATTTACTGTTTACAATACATCTCATGTTAATTCAGTTTTAAAAGTGTCGCCTTAATTGAGTGAGCGAGGCTGAAAGACAACTTTATGCACATGTGTCGTTCTTCATTAAATCAGACTCATGATTTGAGCTCCACAATGTCAGTCCAGTCGTTACACTGCTATTATAGCTTCACTGTAAATCAGCCGCCCCTGACATTAACTAGCCCAGATTACACTGTACTTTACACCTGCAGTGTGTCCACTTGTAGAATAAAGTGAATGTAAGCTAGAAGGTTGGACTGATTTGCGCTTAAAGCAGATAAAATTATGAATAACGCAGAAGAACAGATCAATAATTTAGCGGCTTCCTTTGTTTGGTGCGCTCACTCTTCTCATAGCATCGATTTTTGCCACATCAAGCAGCCGCGGATGTGAACAAATTTCTTGATGCCATTCCACAGAAAAAATCATTTCCTCTAAAATAACTTGAAAATGACTGAAGAAAAAAAATCTGACTGTGCTTTTTAAAGTTTCATCTTAATAATGAAACAAACGAAGGCAGAAGCAATTGTTGTAAACAGCTGATTTGCGCAGCGATCAATGAGACTTTACTACAGGATAAAAGGCCAAGTGGTGGAGCTGCCTGATGCAGACTGGTGCTTTTAAATAGATGCATGTGTGGCATGAAATACTACCAGTAATATTCATGTCTCTATTACACCACTGCACAGTAAGCTGCCTGCTGCACAAACAATGATACTCCCACCATCATCCAGCACGAGCTGCGTGAACTTTAATTTTTATGGAGATTCTCATGTTCTCATGATTCTCATTCTCGTGTCTGCGAGTGAATGTGCAGTCACACACAAAGCGTCTCCGTCTCGAGGGTTTGAGGACGATGAGGACTCGCACATTCTGCTGGTTCTACCACCGCAGCCCTGTCTCCTGAACCTGATGCTTCTCTGCCACTAAACTAAAGCCCCAGTTATGTTAATAGAGCCAAAATGTTTGTAATATGAATATAAAATACGAACTGAAACATAAATTCCTACCCACACATTTTTCACGGGCAATGACTTGGGTTTGACCACGGGTACGACTGTTTCAGCGAAGACTGTTTTCCTCCATGTCACAGCTGCTCAGAACTGTCCCCACGCGCCGCTCAGAGGCCCGAGCAGCCGACCAGCATGTAAAATCTAAAACTTAAGTGTCTTTTGTTGGCAGTGAAATGTGACGGCAGCCCAACAATAAAGCCACATTACACTATAAAAACCTATTTTAGATTCACTTTACCTTCAGGGCCCAGTTTTATGTCTGGGTTTGTGTCTTGGTCAGAGTCTCACAGTTCTGCTTGTTATAGAAAAGATAATTCTTGTTTGTTTGCTTGTTTTAGGGCAAACTGTTCAGAATATTAAATCCTAGGAAAAGACACTGAACGGCGTCAAAGTGAGGGAATGAACATGTCTGTTGAGTCTCATATATTTCACTAGTTAAGTTGATTTTAATGTTTACCCTAAAAAACACAAAGGTGAACATTGTTTTTCAAACAAAAGGTGTGAAATAACCTTGGAAGAGAACCTTCTACTGTATGGCTTAATGAATTCATTAAGGAATGTTGCTATGACCCAAAATAACCCAGACAGATGAGGCTCTGAATTAATGTATATTTAGATGACTATTTATTCTATTATTAAATCATCTGATTATCATTTATTCATATATGATTGACGTGTAACACAGGACGTCACAATTCTCTCATCTCACCTGTCAGTGTCTGACCTCGTGAATGAGAACAGTGTCACTGAGGTTATTAGACTTGGAGCGCTGGTCCAATGTTGCAGCTTTAGAAGTGTTTTGACGCTACATGTTTCCTGAAATCATCCTGTGTTGAGGACTAACGAGCCGACCCGCTTCCCACACCTGATTACACGGCAGTGACTTATTAGCACTGCCTCAGGCGTGATAAACGAGCCAGTCCCACGGTCGCCTGTAAAACCACTGTTTGCAGGTTTCTCGCTCGTCAGGTGGCGGCGGCAGCTGTGAGAGGATGAGCTGAACAGACGCCAAGACAATAACGTTCACACATTAATAGTTCCTGTGGGGAAAATGCCGTGTGACAGCAGTGAACGGGAGCACGCAGAATACAGAGCAGAATAAAGGAGCGTTTCACTGTTTCCTCATCTGCATCAGTCAGAGATTCAGTCAAATCTGTGAAGCCTGAGGCAGAATCTTCTACATGTCTACCAGAATGGGTGCATGTACATGTATAGGCCTGATTACTAGTGCATGTAAACACAATATGAGTATGAGTAAAAGCCCTCGTTCTCAGTGTGTTCTTCCCTAGATCAGCTTTCTTCTCTACACACACCTGTAGCTCTATCCCTTAGTGCAGAGAAGCAGAGGAGGAGGAGATGTCCCAGGACAAGGAAATTAGCCTCAGGAAACACCGGCCTGAGTGAGTGAAGGCTCCAGACACTCCTAGAGCAGCTATAGGTGTCTGAATGAGTCAGAATCAAAAGAAAGCAGTGATGTAAGAAACACGGGAGTGGAGGTGTTACTGGAGAAGGAGGTGTTTGGAGCGACCTTTACTGCCTCTGGCAAAGCAGAGTTGATGTTTGTGTGAGGTGATGAAACACCAGCTGCGGCTCATCTGGTGACCTTGCTTTCCACTTGTGGCTCCTGACTATTTGTGAATCCCAGCTTGGGAGATGCAGCCGTGTGAGGAGGACGATGATGCAAATAAGAAGATATCAGAAGCATGAAGCGCCTCGTTAAATGAGGAACCTTGAGGATAATTTTGTCCGATTTTACGCCACTGAGATTCTAGTACAGTTATAAGTCTTTGTTTTAAAATCAATTGAACAGAAGCAATCATCAAATTCGTGAATCATAAAAATAATCCATGTTAACACAATAATGCTGCCCAAAGACGGAACCATGACTTTCTCTAAAACCATTATTCACTATTTTATTTCACAGCTCAGAGGATTTTAAGGGCGGCTTTCAACTGGTCGTCGTGTCTCGGAATCGCCTGCTCAGTGCGGCACCTATTACTTTCTGTTGGGAGAAACGCTCAGTCAAATGGCCACTTTGAGCAAGATGGGGAGAAAATATACGAGTCATCACTCACCCAATATAGACAAAATGATTGCAGAGTTTTCCCATTAGTTAACTCTGTGCATGATCCACCTCAGCAGCTTAATACAGTAAATGGACTGCGTTTATTCAGCGTGTTTCCAGCTCATCAGCACCCAAAGAGCATTAGCACATTTATTCAAACACTCGAGCTGCCGCTGCTCTGACCCGCCAGCAGCTACGTGGGGCTCGGTGTTTGGCTCCACATATGGACGGGAGGCGCAGGTTGAACTACTGGCCTCAGATACTGTAGATGTGACTGCTCTGCCACCTGAGCCACAGTCACCTGTTGTACACGCAGGTATTACAAAATCCATTCTACAGTGGATGAGGTTGTTTACACAGCAGCTAATGCGAGTGTGGCCACTTGGAGCCTACTGAAGGCTTTAAAATGATGCATATAATAAACATCATGCTGTGTAAACCTGTACACACAACGGATGAATTAGTGTGGACATGCATGGCTTTAAAAAAACAATGCTACTGCAATTCCCAATAACACTAATCGCCATAAACATTTCTATTTACAACAACAACCAAATAATTATAATTAGCTGAAACGACTGAATGGAGACGTCTCAGCTTGTGATGATTTCAGTCAAAGCTGAAGCATCTGTTGAAGTGGTATTTTCTCAGTGACCTGCTAATTTACTGTAAATAACTTTAGACCCGGAGGAGTCACTGCGGTGGTTTTCTTTTCAATTTCAAGTTAATTCAGCAGTAAAGTTCAAATTAAATTAGTTTAGATCTCAAGTTTCTTTTTATCTCTATAAATTTATGTAGTTAATATATTTTTCTTTCTTTTAAAAGACGCTGCAGCTACAGTAGCAATTGCTTTTTGCCTTTATTCATCTCATAAAGGTTTTCACAGTGAACTAAAAGGACATTTTGTCAACATCCAACACAATCTCATTAAAAAGCTCAAAATCCCACTGAAAGGCTCAGAATATTCTATCACACGGAGAATTTCTCTCCCCTTAAAGTCTTTTCTTCTCTTCTATTTGATTAGCGTCACGATGACTTTGCTTGCAAGTCGAAGATGAATAAAACATTTGTTTGTAGGTCCCAGGCAGAAGCACCATGAATTGTAATCAGTACTAGTGTCGCAGTTTGAGGAGAACAGTCATTAGCATTTCTGAGACCCTGAACTTCAACCTGTAGGATCATGTGCTGTGAACCACTGTCATTGCAAAGCTAAGTCTGTCACTTACCTGTCATGTTTAAGTGATATAAAATGAGTCTAGCAACGACTGTGGCCTAAGATGTTCCACCTGTCTGTGAAGTAGATTGGTGATAGCCCTTCACTTTAAACCCAAACTCCCCAACCACACACACATTCACTGACTTCCTTCCTCCTTCCCCTCCAGAGCCTCTCTCTGTTCCTCTCTCCCCAGCCGAGATTATTTACCACTACATCCAGCACAGTGATGCTCCACAGCTACTCTGCCCCGGGAATGCCTGCAGCCATTCAGCAATCAAAGCAAAGCGTCATCCTCTACCACCTGCTCCCACGAGAGCTCGGGAGCCAAGATGGAAGGAAGACGGAGGGGAAGAAAGAGACGGTCATGGGAGGGAACAGAAATGGGAAGAGGGAGACAAGAATCTGAAACCTGAGGGACAGAGAGTGTGCAAACGAAACCATACGAGTGGAGGAATGAGCAAAAGAGAGACACTGGCAGCAAATAGCTCTTCCCCATGTGGGTTTCTTGAGATCCATGGAGGCGGAAACAAGCAAGGAAACAGATGGAGAAGTAAGAGAAGGGGATTAGAGGTGGGAGATGGATTGCAGGATGAAGAAAGGCTAAAACAGAGGAGATAATAATAAGATCAACTGCATTCCTTGTTGGGAATAAAAAATAAATGAGGAGAAAAAGGACAGGAAGGCATTGAGAAGGTAAAGCAACAGAGGGGATTTAAAGCTGCAGGACAGGAGGGCGAGGCTGAGCATTAAAATTACAAAGGTGGAGGTGGGGATTTGATGGCTCGAGAAGGAAGATTAATAGTGGCCCAAGTGAAGGGAACGCGATGAGAAGGGAGGAAATGAAGAGCAGCAGACGAGCAGACGGAGGACGATCAATTCAGAGAGGAAAAGTGGGGCAGATCAAAGAAGAGCACGTCACTTCTGTTTCAATACGTCTACCTTAGTTATTGCTGATACTGTTATAAGCTGAGACGCTGAAGGACAAGCACTCAGAGGAAGCCCAGACCCTTCCAGCCACCAGGACAAACAGGTCTAAACGGTACAAACCCAAACAGGCTGGACCTTTCATTAAATAACACATGCATATTTAATAGCAAGCACAAACTCCTGTGGTTTAATTAGACCAACTTCCAGCTCCTCTCCCCACTGTGGCCTGGTGCTCGCTCAGCAGGGATCGATCAGGAACGCCTTGACCTTAACATGCGAAGCACATTGAGATGCATCTGGTCCTAAATGAAGAATCAGAACCGAATTCTCTAGGAATTTAATCATGTAATAGCTGAGGTTTCAGGATAGATATAAACACAGAACAAATGCTGGAGATTTCTATAGCGTTCATGCAGGAAAGAAGTTTGTAGTTGAACTAACTTTGTATCTATATTGTGTCTGTGAGGACGTATATTTAAAATGTCTAAACCCTTTGAAGCCTGATTGCTAATGAAAAACAGCCACATTAAAAAAGGGAACGCGCCGCCTCAAGCGCACACGTTTCTCCTGCTAATAGCTGTCAATGCGGAAATCTCACTTCATCCCCAATTATAGCCGGATAAAGTCAGTGTCTCTTAATTGTCCATTAACATAATTATCAGACACAGCGATTCCCTTCCAAAATAATGGGCACCAAAATGGACCGGTTGCTGAATTTTGATAAGCGCAACTCCTAAATTAGACTCATGATGTTTTACCTGAGTGATAAAAATGCGCCGGGGAGTAATTAGACCACAGGAAAACAGTTTCTGAGATCATTAAATGCTTAAAGCGACACGGTTTCCCTTTTAACACAGCACGAATCAACATAACTGTAAAATAACAGAAAAGTGTGAGAGTTAAGACATTAAAAAGGTAAAGAGGCGTGTGAGGAGATAAGACATGGATGAAATGATTGAAACAACACAAGATGGAGAGCAGGCGTAGAACCAGGACGGATGACGGACGGAGTGTCAGGGCGCCCGCTGGGCCTCCTGCGAGGTGGCAGCCCGATAAACACCTGAGACTCAGACAACGTGATGAGGACGGGCGTCGGGGAGCGGGACGCGGCCCGGCGCCCGCTCGCTTCCTCTCGTCTGCTGATAATGGTAATAAACGGCAGCATAAACGAGCTCACCTGCGCGTGTGCGCGTGCGGCAGCAGCATAAATGAGCCGCCCCCTTGGCTGTGACAGGCCTTTATTGATGCGCTGTGCATCGCCGGGATAAAAGGCAGATCCATTTGTGCTGCATATTAGCGCAGCACATGGACGGACACCGTTTGGACGCCTATCGCCTCCTCTCACGCTTCCCCCTGTCCTATTTTCCTGAATCCCATTCCTCCTCTACTTGTTTGCGTCTTCATCCCCCCTCTTTTTCAGGTATGAAAATGCATTATCGGTTCTGGTTATGAATGGACCGCTGGCTCTTCATGCAGCATCTATTGAGCATGAACACAAAATTTGAAATGGCACTGAAGGTTTTGCATGTACTGTAACGCTATGTGTTTCCCTCTGTGTTAAACAACGAAGACAATTAACACATTTGATCTTTCAGTCGTCGTCTTCCTTGTCTTGGATTAACACCCTGAGTCTGATATAGTGTTGACAGAGACGAAGAGTAAATGTATCCACGCGTCGCTGTGTGTGTTTGACTAACAAGACCGCGTGGCTTCGCTGAGGTCTATTTACTTTCCTTGAGTGCAACCCTGTACCTTCGCTTCTAGAAGGACTGTGTGTCATGGTCCAGCATGATGAGAGATAATACTGTGACAATCACACGAGCAGGCAGCTCCTAGGACTTCAAGGTCTGCATATATTTGCTGTTTGGGAGGATACAGAATAGTCCAGTAACTCAGCTGAGTCTGAAGCAGATTTGTGGATTAGCCTGATGGCAAGAACCTCGCTGACCTCACTTATTGTTAATGAAATGCACATTAATGCTCAACGACTTTCATTCTCAACAGTTTAATCCTGTTTTGTTTATTTAAATAGCAACAAATCATCTTAAGGAATTAAGATTAAGACCATAAAGAATGATATGGCTCCTAACAGTAATCCCTTTAATGAAGCCAAGGTTGCACCATCGATAGTTAATCAATGCAGATCCATACAGGGACTATAAAGTCTGTGCATCGGTTGCTGCCCTGCTTGGCTACAGTCCTAAGAGAGGCTGGGAAAATGGATGCAAGTGGCCAGAACCTGAGAGAAGTGTCCCAAAATGGGTAAAGTGTTTTTTGTTTAGAGTCCACACATCAGTCCACATCCGTCGTATGTGATCACACAAAACTGTGTGCACGAACTTTAATGCGTCTCTTCTCGGTCTCAGTAGACAAGTTAGTAAAAACAGATCTAACAGTTCTGAAAAGTGTTTTATGAAGCGGGCGCAACTGGGAGGAGAGAAGACAACAGAGCAGGAAAGACTCTCTTCTAATGATGACTGCTCCTGCTTTATTAGTAATTACACCACTATTTTCCCCTGATATCCTGCCGCTTTCAACTCGGCTTCAGTGAGAAGGCGAGAGAGAGGACGGCGCCGAGCACTAATGGCTGGGAGCTCAACACGTTTATTAAAGTTCTTCTTGACGGTGCCGTCTAGCAGTTTGGAGTTTCACGTTCTATGTGTAGGTTCCGCTTGATTTTAAAAGTATTACTCATAACTCTGTTATTAGCTTTTTGTAGGATTTGTAAGCACTGGGAGTTCATTGAGTTTGAATCCAAGCTGGCTCCCTCTCCTCTGACTAAGTCATTACTGGGCTTGTCCTCTGTTAGTCTGTGTAACATGGACATCCTGACTACCTGCTACCTGCAAACAGCACACATGAGCACAAAGAGTGGTTAAACTACTGCAGCTGCTCGGCTGGATCTCGATATCGCCCGGCCTGGTGTCATCGGTAGAATTGATCGGGCGACAGATGAGCCCTCGGGGGGGTGGTGGGGTGGGGGCACTGACAGGATCTGTCTGTTTCTCATTCTTGCTTCAGGCTTTTCTTGGCACGATACAGTCCACAGTATTGACCGAGGAATTAGTGCAACACCTGAGGCAGCTGGGGTCAGAGGGCAGACGAGGGTGAGTCTGTATACATGTGATGTTGGGACTATTGTTCCGTATTGATGAAGCACAGCTACACCTCCGACACCAATGGGGAACACGCGCCCTCCCCAGGACAGCACCAGAATGTCATCTAACTAAAGCCTTTACTGGGAACATGATGAAATTGATCCCTGCTTCTCCTCAGCTCAGCTACTTTTTCATTAGCGTGGGTAGAAGTGGTAGCAATTTATTGGTACATCTGAGTATCGATTTTACCTGGAGTATGTAAAGCCTTGCTTAGGAGAGTAAAGGACAATGTAAATGGACAAAGAAAAGCTAAGCTTTGTTGTTAAGGGAAGAATCTGCTGAGGACTTAATTGCTTTGTGTTCAGAGAACACAATTTGGTGTCGCACAGTTCAATAGTCTGTGAGGCAGTTCATGGTTTCGATGGATGTGCAGATATCAGGGCGCCCATGGCTCCAGGCGGCAGCTAATACGGAAGAAAGGAATAAACATGGAAACAAATAAATAACGCTTCTGATGTTTCATTATATAATCTGAAAAGCAGGTTTCAGATAATGGGTCGAGTTCACGTTTTAGGCGCAGGCTTCTGTTACTGGCGTGAAGATCTGCCTCTTGCGAGACATAAGGAAAGTTTGACTGTGTAACCGGTCTCCTGAACGAGCCAGTGTGCTTAGTGTGCCGGAGTGAGGGGGCAGCAGACACAGCAACCCTCCAGAGGCCTTCACTGAAGGGACTGCTCCCAGCATATAAAAGCAATCTCATCCTGATGCTCTAATTGCCTGTTGTGCTTCAGCAACACTTGAGTCGAATGAGTGGCATTTGAAGACAGGATTAGAGCCTTTAGAGACCGAATCGATACGGGAGGAGGAAGCGAGGTCCCCTCATGTACAGTGAAACCTGATAATATTGATGCAAAACTGTCAGAGCGAACGGTCTCAAATGCTACTAAACGCATCATAGGTTAAAGCGCAAGGTCGCTCCACAGCAAACCAGCATAGACACGCAGCCTTGTCTGCTGGACATTCAGCGAAAATCGCATTATGGCAATGAGAATCCGATCATCCGCTAAAACAAATCATTAATTTTATTGCGGCAGAAGAAGAGTGACACACATAATGAGTAAATAACGAGCAGCCGGAATAATGAGTGTGCCACAACCAACACACCATCTGCACCGCAGTAATACAGGCTGAGTGAGTCTGGAGGGGTTTCACTGACATCTACACAGACATGAATGATTGAACAAGCTTGCCAAAAACAGGTGGACGTAAGGATGCTCAGTGCGAACGACCGTCGCGGTTTCGTACAACACTTCTAAGTCTAATTAAATTTGCAAAAACTGCCGACTTGGAGAGAGAAACATGGCGAGGGCCAGACGGACAGATTGAAAATATGCATAAAAACGGCAATAATCACTCAGAATTAAAGCAAAAGGGCGAAGAAGAAACCTGATGAACATATAATCATGCACACACACACACACACACGCACAGACTCACACTTCGGGGGCCACGCTCCAGACATCCTCCAGAGTGGGATGGGGGCCGGGGAGACAGTGATGGATTACAGGCACATCTGGGCTGTAATAAGTAGGTCCCACATCCCACCTGCATTCAGCAGGAGGCAGAAATCCTGCATAATGGTTTCCCATCGAAGGCCAGGTTCCCCGGGCTGGTTAATGCCTTGTCAGCGTGCGTGCGCGTGTCTTGTGATTATTAGATTCACCATTCACTACAGGGCAGAACACAGTCCTTCTAGCTGTCTTGGCTTCTGTGCTGCAGAAAAGCCGTACAGCAGCATCAGCTGCAGCTGGAGACAGTGTGACAGAAAGACGGAGATTGTGCAGATTTACAAAGAATGGTATGCGTCCAAGTGTACAGTAGCACTATTAATGTCAGGCATCAGAAAAAATATGAAAACACAAGGTGCTGTCATGGAGGAGAAGTCGAGTGTTTGTCTGACAGCTTGTAAAGCATGAACTGTGGGAATTATTTTAGCAAAACAATCAGCAATCCCTAAAAAGACGCTGCAGACCCAGAGTATTTTTCTAGCAAAGCATTTGTCGTGTAAAGGAACCAAATCACGTGTTAAATCATCTGAAGGCTCCCATTGAGCAAATTAGGAACGTGATCAATCGAACAGACCCATTGTAGCTCCGAAAAAGAGCCTCATTCTGGTTTAACCACCCACTAAACGGCTTGATGGAGCTCTCTCAGGTGCTGGAATGAGACAACAATCGATAAGGCCACAGAGAAGCAGCACCTGTGATAATCCCCTCCCTCCGCAGGCCAGACTGTCCCCATCACGGCGCATCCACCGAGGCGGCTGCAGCCTCAACAGCCCTGAAACCAAACACAGCTGCGCCAGATATTTCATGTTAATTCATTTTGTTTTGCTCCATGCAGACGCTTTCACTCGTGGGCTCGATCCTTTAACGTCGGCCCCTCTGTTCTATTATTTACCTCCACATTGTTTAATAAAACACGCTACTGCAGCCTTGACATATTTAATTAAGCATGAACTTGAACTTTTCACCACATTTAAGGCCAAATTAATTCGTTATAAGCATTTAATTGATTGCCCTCCAGCAGAACGAGCTGGAGCCAGGATGCAGCGTGTGATCCAGATGGATATGGATCATCTGTGACTGATGATTGAAGATTGCTTCCACTAAGCCTACGAAATGAGAGCATTAATCTATTCAACTGCTTCGACCGCACTGGGCTTACTAGGAAATTGACCCTGAGCATCTTTTGTGAGCATTAGAACGTAACTGGAGACAATACAGTTCTTTATCATCTATACCTTTTCAGATTTAAAGGATGATTGAGTCTTTACACTAACACGGTCTGAATTAAATCAAGCCAAAAGCTGCTGCTGGCTCTATAACTAGCCGAATGTGTACCTAGGCCTCTCACAACACACACCTCTGTCTTTGCTTGAAATTGCTTTCACCAAGGTCTGTTCACGCTTCGGCACCCTGGCCGTTTGAGGAGCACTGACCCTTTACCGCAGCCACTGACCGGCGCTGATGAAGTGCTTGACGGGTTGTTGTAAGGCAGCTTGGATTAATTAGCTTGTGGGCTCGCTGGTGCTGCGCCACGCTCCAGGGAGTATTACGGTGGGCGTGTAAAGCATCGAGTCGGGCCCTGACCTTTTTACGCTGGGGTAAAGAAAAACACTGGTTATCACAGAGGGATCCTTTGAGAATAAAAGCATGTTGGTTGTACTGACGTTAAATGTAGTTGTAAAATGTTCTGTGTCTGTGAGGAAAACTGTGAATTATCAGTGTTTAATGTATGTACACGTACTGTACAGTACTTGTTCACTGAGGTTATTCACTGAGGAAATGAATAAATGACAGCAGTGTCATACTGTAGAAAGTCACGATTTTCTGAGTAAACGATGAGTACAGTAATTACAGACACACAGAAACCGTAGGAGTTTCTGCTTTTTCTGCTGAAACAGCTCACACTTTGTTACTATAAGAAACACGTGTGCACGCAAAGCTGGACAGAATATTCATACTCATCATTAAACAGCTGATAACCAGGGTGTTAAAAAAAATTCCACTGTTCTCCACAAGAATGAATGAGGCTTGAAACGGACTCGGTGTAGACAGTGGTCACAATCAGCCAGAAAGCCAGGATAGATGAAGTGCGACCTCTTATCGCACTGTGCCAACACAAAGTGGCTGTTTTGCAGCGCTGCATCCTCCTACGTATTGCTGAGTGTCCGATAATAATCTCTAATCTGCTGGATATAGGAGGGACAGCGAGTGGCAGAGCAGCAGCAGCAGGAGTAGAATTTCTGAGGCTCCATTTAAGGGTTTTTATAGTTTGATACAATATTTCATGTTCTCTGTATTTGTCTTTGTCAATTCTGACTTTACTGTTTGAATGGATTCACACTGCTCCTTAACTGCACCATGGTTTCTCCTAGAACTTGAGGAAGGGAGAACACAGCAGCTATCAATCAGTCCTGTGTGAGGTAGTGATTTAAAAAGGCATACACGTTTTAACAGCATTTAAAAGGACTGAAGATGCAGAAGTAAGTTATTGTCATTCCTCCAGAGAAGCTCAGTGGCTGCAGCATCATGCGATGGTTCATCATCTTAGCAGTAAGGACAGAGGGACTGTTTTCACTGGCACCTAAGCCTGGGGCAAGTTTTCAAAAAAACCCTCCAGAGTCGGGCACTCACTGCCCTCAAAGACCCAACTAAAGAGCAGACTCTAACCAAAGGTTATGTTAGGAGAGGTTTACAGAACCTTCCTATCTAGTCAAAGGTTCAGAAGATCTTCCAGGAAGAAAGGAATTGATTTCCTAAATCCTGAAGCTGAAGCTGCTGACAGGCCTCTTGAACATAAAACTTTTATGAAATACACGTGGACGGATAATGTACAACTTTGACTCTGTAGAGGAACTTGCTCTGCATGTTCACTCTGAGGTGCAGAGCTGCAGTCTCTGTGGTATAGTCACAAATCGTAGCTGAGTGTCAGCTGCATGTAGTGAGGGACACAGACGTGAAGTCATGCAGTGCACTGCTGGCACTATCTGCGTAGTGATACTACAAGACCCACTAAGTTGTACCAACACACAGCAAAAGTGAAATTTAGATCTGGGAGTTGAGCGCTGAGAAATCTTAACTATCCGTTTGGGCAAATTTACTCATCAAGCCATATGGCAAAAGGGAAACACAGGCCGTCGCATCACAAATGGTGGCATGTGTGTCATTCTTGGAGTTGTTTCTCGCTCTGACTCAACCCATATTTGCACCACTCTCCATCTGGCCTTCTGGCTCCAGATGCAACTGCCAGACTCTTTTTTTGATTGGGCCATCTGGGCAGCTCCCTGCTGGAGCTTGATTGAGAGAAAATAAAGTGTTATTTCTTGTCGGGACTGCTCTTTTTTCAATGTGCAGAATACCAAAACTTGAACACACATTCAAACGGATGGCACAGATCAATGGAAAACGGGCTTTTGGGCAGAGTGCTTGCACTTCCTTGTCGTGGAAAAGACAGGCCAGTGACAAAGAGTTTGATCTGGCATTGCTAAAAGCTATATTTAGAACTGGGTCATTGATTAAAGTTAGTCCATATGGATAATGTTATTTACTGGGCAGGAGCGCAGGCAAAGTATTAGGAGCTAATAATCAGAAGAGAAACTTTGCTGACAAATGTTGGAAACTACCAACGTGCCCTCAACCTGCCGGAAACGTGATCTGATCCCCCGATCGGCTACACGACCTAGACTCCTCTCCCCTAAACCACCGGCCACTACTGAGAGCACTGGGACACCACTCTGACATGGACATTTCCCCCTTTACACTCAAACAGCTAATAAACACAAACAAGCACAGAACTTCTGATTTCCTGAGAAACAAATTTCATCTATCATATCATATAGATATTTCTTCCATTGCAGTGCTATTAAAAGCTCTATCAGCAGATGGAAATATATAAATCTATGTCAAGTAAGTGTCTAATAAAGACTTTATATTGTGTCTCTGACTCATAAAAAAATACAGCCTGTATGACAGGTCTCCAAAGACGTGTTGAATGAAATTAAAAGTTTTCAGAGGCATGTGTGCATAAATTCAGAGAAGAAGAAAAGGAAATCAATGTGAACGTGACAACATTAAATATCTATGTATAAGACATTACCACACGAATACAGGATTGAGTTGGTCTCATGTCATCAAGGTGACTCATTACAGTTACAGGTAAGTTTTCTTCTCTGTTATGATGGAGGTTTAATTTGAGCTTTTCCTAAAGCACAAGGCTGTGGGGTCCACAGCCTTGTGGAGGAGGCTCTGCACCATCCATACAGACATACAGAGCGATGCTGACGGACCGGCTCTCCATGGCAGATACTGTAGGTGATTGATGTGCAACAAGGTGAGACTGTCTAAAAAGGTGTGAGAGCCTGACAGAGACACAGACGGAGAGGTTGGATACAGAAACAGCAGCCATTTCTGCTTTCTGATCGCAAAGAAAGGGCTAAAATGACAACATGGAAAAACAGAATCAAGAAGAACGAAGATGGAAGCAGTTTTACCACCACCACCACCACTTAACCAGATGATTAGGTTAAAAGTCCACAGATACACCTTCAACTCGTGTCTTTGTTTTGGTGACAGATGTCTTCTAGACTCGGGCCTTCACTGAGAAATGGCAGCTCTTTGGTGGGTCTGGCAGTGATAGATCTTTTTATAGCATCGCCTCTATAGCGCTGACAGCTACTTACCACAGAGTAGAGTCATCATGTCGGAGCCTGGCTGGCAGGTCCGGCACAAGAGAACACATCTACATGAGATGAGATACAGCGCAGGCCTTAATCACCAGTTCTCATCAGGCTGTCAGGCATGTCAGGCTCAGATAATAACCCCCTTCACCTTAACTCTGCCCCTGCAAAGCTATTCATACTGCTGGACTGGTGCAGTGAGGGTGACTGGTGGATGGGTTTATTTACTGTATGAGGAGAGAAAATCACCCCTTCCAAAAAGTACAATATACTGCAGTGTTGTGAGGCATGTGCAAATGTTATCGTAATGACCATACAGTTACAGCTAAATCAAAGGGGGGTCCAATTAATCTACATTAATTGAATGTTGGAGTGAGGCCACACAAACACAGGGAGAACATGTACATTAAAGCCCACACAGACAGGATCCAGTCCAAAACTCAAGCAAAGCATCACCAACTTCATTTTATCATCTTCACTGACGGTTTCATATATATATTTAGCCGATATTTAATACCAAAAAGTGTTTAGTAGAAAATACGCTGAAAACACTAGGCACTTATCCCCAGAGTGCTTCCAAATGGAAGAAAAGGTTCACCTCAGGCACAAATCCCTCACACGGACGCTCAGCAAAGTACCAGACACCTGCAGCGTAAGCTCAACGTGTCCTGAAGTGGTAAACACACTTGACCAGATAAGACCAGAATCTGGTGTGAAGGCGACGTGAATGAGCGCGTTAGAGCCTGAGACCGACAGCGACAATGCAGCTCCTCGAAACGGGCGGCTGCTTTGTAAAGGCTGCATAACAAGCAGAGCCAACCCCCCACAAGAAGAAGGGGAAAGATGTGATCAGAGACGAGCGTCCGAGCCAATCCGCCGCCAGACGATGAGCACAGCGGAGCAGAGGCAGAATCAGTCCTTTGAAACTATTTGCATTGCATTTATGGTTTATCAGACACGAATAAATTGGACTGAAGCAGGAGAGAAACGTTAATACAAGCAATTCAAATGCAGAAATGGACGTAGAAGTGAGCCACTAGCATTTTAACAGCATTATTATACCTCTTCCCCCACCAAGCCTTCCTCTAATGATATACACTGTTATAGTAGAACATTTCATGCTTTATCTAACTAGACCTGACACATTTCTTACACCTTCACAACTGAAAATAGCAAATTTCACAGGTTCTACCAAAGCAGGACGTCAGGCTGCGGTAACATTTGAGTCGTGCACAAAAAACTGGGAGCTTATTTGGCTGATGAGATACATGTTCTCCTATAGGCTGTACATTGTTACATGTCAATATACTCAATCGGATTCTAGACAATTTCAATGTGCATTGTACATTCATACATTCAAAAGAAGCCTGATTGGTGTGATGTGAAGTGCTGCAGCTGCTCTGAAAGAAGCCGCTCAGACCCGGGGACTAAAAGATTAAACATCTGTCCTCAAAGAGTTGCTGCTTTATTCTCTCATTAGCCAAAACACACTAACGAAGACCTGTTAATATTTCCCAGGTACAGTAGATAAAAACCCTTTTGAGAAAACACTTGAAAAATATGCAAATGTTTAACCCGTGTGTTCGAAGCAGTTTTAAAGGACGTGTTCTGAGATATTTCTCCCACAGTCAGAAAGCGGTGTGATGTGGGGAGAAGCTCCTACAGGCACATCCACGCACCACAGAACAGAGACATGAATCCAGCCCTGACCAACCTGCCAAATATCACCACAGACATTTTGTCTGGAGTGTTTATGTGGCGTTAATCACTGTGCTGTGGTGTGATTCTGTTTTTGTCCCAGTTACAACACAGCGGGGATGTTGTTTACCACCACATCCGACTGATACTGTTCACCAAACATGCGAAGGGACACAAATTTTAGACTGCATGTTTTTTTAACGCACTGACTGAACTCCCCAACACCTTCAAGTCTGCCTGTGTGTAAATGTATACAGCACATGAAAAGCGACGCCTCCGTCAGTCATCTTAATTGCTCTAGGGTTACGACAAACTGTCTCAACCGCATGCACAGGGTCCAAAAGTGCACTGCAGGACCGGTACCGTGCGGTTTAGCTGAGTACCTTTAGACATCACAGCCACCTGGAGGGATCTGGACTTGTTTGAAGATTATCTATAACTATTCAATTCAGCCATGTCTGTCCTGACCGAATGTTACAACGCTGAGCGAAAACCAAAGTTGAATGTCGAATTATAAACTATTGCTGCTTGTTCTTCACATTTGGATCAAAGAAAATCTAATCAAATCTATTCTTCTGTGATTTGATTCAGAGAAAATGAACAAACCTCCAGTGTTTAAAACAAGCTGCCTTGATGTTATTAATCAAAACCTGGAGTTGCTTTGGCAACAATGGAGAATCCTGACAAGAGTGTTTAACTGCTTGTTTGATGTATATAACTGCACCACGCTGGTCTGTGTCTTCTTTCCAGTTCAAATCTGCTGAAATGGAAACGCTGAAGAAATTCGGAGCCTGTACTTTCACTGCGGTATTTTAAATGTCATCTCATGTGTTTTTACAAATAAGAGAAATTCATTAGCCCATTTTCCTTTTACCGCTGTGCTGATATTTATCATATTTATGATATTACAGTATAGATAGATTTTTTTGAATACACTTAAATCCCTCTAGATGCATGCGAACACACGTATTCGCCCAATTATTCTGCGCTGCTGCTGCTGCGTGTTTGTGAGCACAGGCACTGCTTATTAAACAAGAAGAAAAACTGTTGCTTGTTTGATTAACATCAATACAAATTCTTCCTCTTATCTAACTAACTAAAGCTATGGCCACACAGTGTTTTCTCGTCTCCCTCAATTTGAATCTCAATGCTCACTCCTTTCCACTCGGCGGCATCTTTAATAAAGGCTGCTGCTTGTCGGCGAGGGTGTCCTGTCTCTAGTGAGATGGTTAATAAAGCAGAGATGTTCTGCCCACATCCAAAGACTTTGGGAAGGGAGGGACGGGGGGTGAAGACTATTATTCAGTCAAGAAAAACAAGGGGCTTTACATACAGGCACCACTGTGGGGAAGCAGCAGTGAACTTTCTTCCTGCGCTTTTTTAATGTGTTTTTCTCTTCCAGAGTCTAATAGCTTCCCTGGACCCAGACAGCTTCACATTAATTGGCCAAGGAGGCGATGCCAAGGCTGTTCTGCTCAGGTCCTCTGGCGCTGCCACCGCCGACTCAATACAGAGCGGCCACGTCCGCTCCTCGCCCCCCCCCCGTCTGTTCCTCTCTCTCTCCGTCTTACCTTCGTGTGATCTCCTCTTATCCTCTGCTGCGCCTCCGTCCACCACACTGCTTTTTTGCATGTCTGATTGTTTGTTTCTCGGCTCCCTCCCGCTTCCTCATTCGTCGGCGCCCCCCCCCCCCCCCCCCCATTAACCTCTGCGCGCGCCGTCTTCCCCGTCCTTGTTTTGTTTGCTCTCCCCTTTCAGCTTCCTGTCTTCCTCTGTCCTCTGTCAGAAGCATATCAAGTAGGGGCTTCGCAGCATGTCACAGCTGATTCCGACCACACTGAGGCGAGCTCAGCAGGACACCGGCATGAGAGGAGCTCTGAAGACCTCTTCCCCCAGACAGAGTTTCTTTAGCCTTACTTTACAGAATTTCCTGGACATCAAACATGTTAGATAACATTCTTTTGCTTTACTATAATATCCTAAGTCCTATTAACTTTTTAAATTTATGTTAAGACAGGATAGCCTCATTTTATCATTTCTTTCCCGCTGGGTCTGCTTAATTACTGGACCAATGCCCACTGGCCAGGCTTCTGCTCTTTTATTACCTAATGTATGAGCTGCATCCTGGGCCCCCTGTCGTTCTCTGTTTCTACTAGAACACATTACTCCCACTCATTCTAATGTGCCAGCCCTGCTGTACACGATCCTTGATGATAATTTACTGCGTACAACGTATAGCATAAGCTCTCTTACATCTGCAGGTTTAGAAATTCAGAAAGACGTGAGCACGGTTATTATTACATTAAGAGCCAGGAATGAAGGCGTCTGAGTGACAGTGTAATTGACTAGATTAAATGTTCTGTCTGTGCCGGTTCAACAAGGATTCAAATGGTCGTCCACATACTGTCATTTCTACAGAAACAGCTTAAACACAACATTGCACCATCTAGGTTGTTATTTTTTGTTCTGATATTGTTTCTATTTATTCATGTTTATGTTACAAACAGCAAAAGCGAAGTTATGTCACTTGTCTGCTTCACAAACGAGTGTCTTGTTTTCTTTTCCCATCTCCTGCAACCTGAATCCATCATTACATCTATTTTTTTCGAACTCATACACAAGTGATTTTTCCGCAGAGCTGAAGATGAATGTGCTTTAATACTTTTTGAAATACAAGATATAAATTGAATTAAAGCTTCATTAGAAGAGTGAGCCTCTGTGTGCATCTCTCCCACAGAGGGAAAAATAAAGAAAATAAAGAAAAATAAAGATATCATTCCTTAGACCTTTGGCCAGAATTTGAATGACACCTCAGAGGAAGTCTGGGTCCCACATTTTGTGACAAGCCGAACTGCTACAGTATGTATGTATGTATTGCTTTTTTGCATGACAAATTGCATATTATAACAATATTCATTACTTCAGTACAGTACTGGTTGTTACTACCATCATTTCCTAAAGAAGGTAAAGCCATCAGCACAGAATTGTGTCCCCACCCCTTGTGAAGCCACCATGCACCCACCCCCACCCCCACCCCACCAGCTCCACTTTGACCACGTCTGGTACAAAATCCCAAGAGGAGTTGACAGCTCTTTCTCCTTGTAAAATAAAAATATATAAACACATCACACGGAGTCACTCGTTGCTCAAAGTCCACTACCCCTGTGGAGCACAGGGTAATTCAGTCCATCTGGTTTGAAGCACGTTGACACTTAGCTTAGTCACAAGTGCAAGTAAAGGCAGACACAGCACCGAACGGCAGCTATCGATCAGAATGAGGCTGTCAGTTGTTTGAGGAAGAGGTTCCCTGGAAAGCGCCGCTAACGAGCTCTGCTTACCTCCCACTGCAGCTTTTGATTCATTGGCGCTGGGGAAGATGAGGACGACGTGGGGATGTGCTATGGTAAATGTGCGGTTTAGTGGCACAATCAATGAAAACACAAGCTGTACTCTTTTCTTAGTGACTAACCCCAGCGCGCATGCACATACACACACACACACACACACACACACACATGCGCGCACACACACACACACGTGCGCGCGCACACACACACACACACACACACACACACACACACACACACACACACACACACACACACACACACAACCTGTACTCAAGTGAAATCGTTTTCAGAGTAGAGGCAATAGAGTGTATTGAGATCTAATCAAATATCCTAACAGGGCCTGTTTATTGATTTCAAGGCAGAATTAGCCGCCTGTGTTCCTCCCCTGTTAGTTCAATGCCTTAGAAGAAAATAGATGTTTCAAGTGAGGATGGGTGAAAGGGAAATGAACAGAGGAGAAAAGAATTCGCAGCTCATGAGTCCAGTAGTATTACTACATCCGTCACATGTCCCATTAGCGGACAACTTGCAGCAAAAGCACTTTGCGTTGTGCAGCCACATAAGCTAGCTAAACTTACTCAGTCTAATTTAATTATTCTAATTCAAACTCTGCTCATTATAAATAGTCACTTTTAAGATAAACCCGTCAGGAAGGTGATGACTTTAATAAAGTTTATTATAGAGGCCAGTGTGTGGTGGGTCTAAATGGGTCCAGATGCAGCTACATTATTTTAGTGCTCAGACTCCCATCATCAGTACCACCTTCCCATTTTCCTCCATCTGTATTTTCCAACACTTTCCTCCCACTTACAGTATAAAGTCTGCCACGTTGCAAGCTGAGCTAGGCTACTGGTGTTCCAGAGGGGATGGGAATGTGTCAGGGAGGAGGATAGACCTCTAATTAGTTGTTTTCTATCTCTTGGGAAAGGAGGGGCTCTATGATGCTGTCCCTGCTTCCTAATGAGCGCACTAGAGACCACCGAGACGAACCCTTGCAAGCTAAAGTGGTGATAGCCGTTCCTGCCTGCAGTACACTTCATGCACCTCAAGCCGTTTGTCTCACTTCCTTATTTTTTCCCATTGTCATTCTCAATATTTTGCTTGTTCACCTTCAGGTATTGGACTATCCCAGTGTAGTGGTCCAAACCCCCACTGCCCAGCAACTAGAAGACACAACCTGAAGCCCTGAGAGCTGGTAAACAGTCACACAATAAAACTCCTTATTGCTTCAATGCACCAAGCAAGGGATCACATCATTGTTAGAGGAATCTACAGCATTTCCAGCAACTTCTGGTAAAGAATTCCTCAAACGTCTGAGCATATCTGAGCAGCTGATTAGCTTCTCAGTTTGACAAAGCGTGGCAGGATCATCATTTGTTGACTGGCGCAGTGAAAGAGGGAGAGATCATTCACCCCCACTGTATATAGGATAGCTGTGTCAGGTTGGGGTTTGATTAAAGAATGCTTCTCATTAAAAGGTTCCCTCCAGTTACTAATCAAAGCCGTGTCGATTTCAGGGAATTAACTCACCAAACACTCTTGCCCTGCTGCTTTCACTCTTCCCCTGCTTTTGCTTACTGCCTCTCTTTTCCATCCTCATTTTCGTTCTCCTCCTTATTAATTTTATTCACTCTTTTAATCGCAGTCACCACATCCTCCCTCCGCATCCTCTACACCACCCCTCCTTCTGCTTCCTCTCACCCTTTCTTCTTTTCCTTCCTCCTTCTGTCCATTTCTTCAGTATTGCCGCCGGCATTGATCTGTTTTTTGCTGGCAAATTAACCGGGGGAAGGAAGTCCCAGCGGTCCCAGGCCGAGCTAAGCTTATGTAACAACAACCAGTCAGCTATAAAGCCTCTATCAGAGGGAGAGGGGTCAACTGGTGACACTGCTACAATTGATACAGCTTGTAAACTGCGTTAATGTAGGTGGGAGTGGTTAGTGAGCGGCGATCCCAGCGGTGGCACTTGGAAACCCAGGTGGCGCCACATGCAAGACTACATGCGTGGCTAAACCCTGCAAAACTGAGGGTATGATTGAATGTAGTACACACATCACAATCTTCAGAAAAGTGGTTAAAAACAAGCCACAATCTAAATCTCCTCTGAACCTGTTTAACACTGTTAACCAGCCAATTCAATTAACTCAGGACAGTGGCATCAGCAACGGTTCCTCTGAACGAGGTCAGAACAAAAGGATAACGTGGGTCAACATCTTCACCAGCTGCCATTCAACGGTGGAGACCGTAATCAGCGGCAAGCTGTCATTAGTTAATAAACACTTACCCTCCCTTCAGACAGAGCTTTGTTAGTTTCACTGCTATAAACAGATTTCTATTACTACATAATTATAGGAGCGCTGCGTGTGAATTAGCATTCAGAATTTAGTCGTCTCCCACACAAAGACATCCGTCAAAACGAACACATCCTGCATTTTCCAAAAAAGCAATTCAACGTGCAGCACTCTAGTGGTTCTACCCCTTTATGCTTTATCTTTTCAGTCCGCCCGTCAATGCGTGACCTTTCTCATGTATTCAACATTACATTTTTAAAGGTTCCAACCGAGCTCCATGTCATTCACTAACCACAGACCACAGGGCAGCGCCGCTCTCGTCAGAGCCTCCCTCATCCCTCCCCTGTCTTTTCCAAGGTTTATGTTAGAGCTAGATCCACTCTCAGCCTGCGAGACTCACGGGGGATGGACTGGCATCAACAAAGACGCTCTGCTTCTCTCGACTGGACTCTGCATCCTTTTGTGTTGATGCTTGGTTTTATTATTTCCTTTTGTACTGAGTAAAAAGGTACAAAGGTTTTCTGCTTCACACTCTGCTGACTAATTGCATCAAAGCGTTAGGAGACTGTTGTCTCAGCCCCTGTGTTTGTACAAGCATCAAAAAGAGAGCGATCCAGGATGAGGAACCTGTGCCAGATGTCGTCTAACCATGAGGGGAGTGGGACGCGAGAATGCAAACACCAGGAGTGACTATAGCATGAGCTTGTCTCTGCCCCGTACAGCAGAACCTGGGCAGGACACCTTTCATTGTCATCCTTCCCTTTGTTGATAATGTTATGTGGAAAGAGAAGTGCAGACGAGAAGAAGAGAGAGTCACTGAGACACCTGCAGCGCTGATCAAAGGGAAAAGCTCGACACGGGGACGTGGGACAGATGGAGTGAGAGTCTGTGCGTGTGCATTCATGTGCTTCTGCATCCGCGTCGACATCTAAACACGATCATACAGACTCTGTGTGTGTGTGTGTGTGTGTGTGGGGGGGGGGCTACAGGGGCAGGGCTGCTAAAATATTGGCGACGTCTGTTCATTCAAGCGTGCGACATGATTTATGTGTGAGACACCGAGTGTAAATGTCCTGCCTGTGAGCAGCAGACCAAACACCGGACCAAAGCCGAAGACCAACTGATTATACACTGGCTTCCCACCACTCTCTCACAGTGGCGTCCATTCCCCACTTCTCTCTGTCTATTTATCTCTCTCTCCTGCGCTGCCTGTTTTCCTCCCTCCCACTCTTTTCCCCATATTCTGCTCCCGCTCTGATATCGTTCACCTTGACATCCGCAAACGTCGGCACCTGTAGCGACCGTGTCCCCAGCCTCCTGCCAGGAAAGTCGCACTCACTGCTGCCACGCACTGTTTTTGAAACCTCCGACATTTTGCATTGCACAACAACAGCAGACCACAAAATACTGCTGTTTACACGAGCCAAGAAGCAAGACAAGGCTAATGAGTCGCTGCAGTTTGTGATGGGAAACAGGAACAGATTGTCTTTAATAAATCCTATGTTTACAGTGGATGATCCTTTCCCACTGAAGGAGCTTCACAGATTAGTTCTCATCATTAAACTTTTGTGATAGTTACAGAGGAGTTTATTAAGGCTTTAAATTACACCCAAACTGTCCAAGTGTCCAGTACACAGAGTAGGAGCTGTGCTGGATTTAGCTTATGTTAATAAAGCACCAGCACAGTGAAATGTGAGCTAATCTAATGATGGGCACGGCCTCCATGGTTAGACTATCTGTGTGACCCCTTCTCCTTACCTGTCCAAAACTATATGGAAATGGGCTTTATGAGTCGGGAGCAGGACCAGAACTACAGCACACCCCTTCCTGTCAACTGTCCATGAATAATGTCTCTTCCTGCATTCTGTGCTCCACCCACCATCCTTGACTCCAGCTTCCCTTTTCTAGGTAATACCGACCTGTAATCACCAATAACAGCTTCAGTCCACATCCACAACTTCCAACTCCGACCTTTTTCAAGTCCAGCTGAGATTCTGTCTGATCCTTTAACAGACCGTTTCCAGGGCCAAAAATAAAACCTGAAGCCTCAACGTTATATACTTAACACCCTTTACCACTAACTGGTCAACAATACGTAGCATTAGGCATTAAAAAGGTGACAGGAAAAAGGAAAAGGACCCAAAAGCGTAGGAATGTCAACACCCATGTGACCAGGTGTAGAAGAGATGGAGAGTGTCAGACTGTGTGTGTAAATTACTGGCTGGCATACTGAATATTTATGAGGCAGACAGAGGCAAAGGGAGAATTCACAGTCTAGGTGGTGCAAACGGGAAAGACGGATGCAGGGAGGTGATTGGAAGGGACAGAGTGTCTCCTCTGATGGATAATGACAGCCCCGAGTCACAGATTAAAGCCTGGACAACTCCTTCAATATTGTTAAAACCACCACAGGGGTTTTGTCAATGAAGGCAACAGTGAGAGGGAGAGAGCACACGTAAAGGACGGTGTGAAATATAATGAACACATAATAGCTCACATGTCCCAGATAATATACAGTGGCCCTAAGACATCGTGATATCCGGTCTGTTGCAGTGTTACATGAAGCTGGAGCCAAGTCATAGTCAACAAATTAGAATTAATGCTTCCTCTATACAGTGAAATCACATCTTCATAAGACATGCATGCTTTTTCGAACACTGAAACAGATTTTGCTTGTGAAATTTAATTCCACAGTAGTAGAGTCGTGGATTTTTCCTTTTAACACCTGTAACCTGATGTTTTGCTCAGTCTCTTAAACAGTCCTACCACATGATGATGCTGGATCCCTTTACAGTGGACTCAGGCTCACCATCTCCTCCAGTGAGGGAATCTCCATGGAATGTCTGAAACCCAGCCTGTACAACAACAAAGCTCTTGTTTACAGTCGCATAAATGAAATGTTGATTCCAAATTCTTCCAAAAAAACTCAACTGTGACATAAGTGATGACTTACACGTGGGTTATTTGCTCCAATGCAAAACTTCATCACTCCTAATGCATTAAATGCAGCAAAACGGTAAAAGAACATCCACACATAAACAGCTAAGTAGCATCTCAGTGACCAACCGTCACACTGCGGTTAGCTGCGTTAGCTTAACCAACGTTACCTCACCAGAACGCTCCCACACGTGACGTTGGAACCTTCGTGCAGGTGTTTCGGTGCGTCTGTTCACTTTTGACGCGCTTTCTGCAATCATTCATTAGTTTTATTTATTTAATTTTCTTATTTCGATACCGAGAAACGTCAATTATGGGGGCGGGGCTGCATCGGCAGGAAGCAGAACTTCAAAATAAAACAATAAAACGAACCTTCCTGATTATTTATTTGTGTAAATGTAGGATGTTTGATAAATACTAAACACAAATTAGTAATACTACATTATGCAACCCATGTTTATGATGCTTCCAGTGGGTTACGTAGGTTTGACTAGTTCTTTGGTTTAAATGCAGAATTGTGAATGCGCATCTTATTTTTGTAGAGTGGTTCAGTACTGCAACCAGATGGGTCAACCAGATTATAGTGCTCACACACATAGTGGCACATATAGGGGTGTTAAATTAGAGCAGTGATTTCCTCTGGCAGGGAACCTCTTGGTCTGGGAGAAGCATCTGGACAATATCATCCCAGAGGCCTGGATACTGGCAGCCAAGTGACGAGAGTCCCCACCGCGAGTGTAGACAGAGCACAGCGGAGCTTCCTGTCCAGAATAACACATCAGTCAGACAAGTGGGGCCAGCACACACGTCCTTCTGAGACACATACTGTACATAGACCAGGATAGAATTAGGAGCGGCAGGAAAAACTTCCCCAACTTGGTATGAACTATGCATGTGACAAATAAAAGTCACTGTGGGGAAAAAATGCTGTCAAAGTTTACACAAAGCCCTATTTTACATCACGTCCTCATTATTTCTTCAGTTTGAACAAGATGAATGTCCGTCTGCAAACTAAAGGAACAAAACATTGTTCTTTATACCGGCGTGTGTAAATTAGAACATAGTGCATTGCATTACATGCATTACACAGACCTCACATGCAACATGAAAATACATAACACATACGCTAAAAACGAGGCCCCTTTGTTAAGACCGCTCCTGTTTGTGTTTGCATCCCCGTGTCGAGATGTGAGGACGACGTGACAGAGAGGGAAGAGGAGCGAGCGACGTCCCGTAGACAGAAACAGAATCACATGAAGACAGATAGATGGAATGAGGACAGCTCGGTCCGAGAGCGGAGCAGCGGCAGCAGCTGCTGCTGCTTCCTGTTGTCTCTGAGCCTAGATAGCGGCGCAGCGTGGCAGCGCACCCAGGGGGACGCGGCGGAAACAAAACCCAATCACCGGCCTGCGTCGCTAACAGGCTTTCCATCCAGGTGGACGCTCTCATCAGATTGCCATCTGTACAGTACGCACACATACAGCCCAGTCACTGTGCGGCTGAATGAGACGTTTTGGATTTTTAAATGCTCGTTAATGCAAAATTAGCCCAAGAGAAACATCTGTATAGGCGTAAATATTGGTATCGGTTTAATGCCTTTAGCACTGGAAAAGCTTACACTATAAGACGGTTTAGCTGCGTGTTTGTAAGGGGATTAGGGTTTTTTGCAGAGGTTTCTCCCTTTCCCAGTGGGAGTCGGTAGATTGACAGAAGCAGAGCCCGACGTAACGCATGCACTGATATGAAAAGTCTCAGCTCAGGCACAATGAAACACAACAAAACTGAAACTCTGACAAAACAAGAAAAAATATTCAGAGTAGCTGAAGTCATTTTTTTTCCCCAAGTATGTGGCAATTTGTTTCCATACAGCGCAGCATAAGAATGAAATGTCAGTCTTTTCTGGAGGGGAGGAAAACCAAACCCAGTATCTGCAGCAGGGATCATTTTAAATCAAAAATACACAATGCATTGAAAAGTATATATGTATATATAGATATATATACAGTATATTATATACTGTATATACACACCACACAGCCAGAGTGGCACAGCCTCTGCATTGTTTATTAGGATTAGTTATTGGTAAATGTGATGTTTGACTCTAGAGCAGCGCACGTATCGAGCGTACTGTATATTCAGAGAATATTCTGACAGATGCGTGTGGGAGTTTTCCTGTTCCTCTAACTGATCTCAGACCCTGCCAGGATCATTCCCCTCCAGTCTGCTTTGTCTGTGGAGATTTATGAAGCAACACCACATTCATAAATCTCCAGGATATAAACACACAACATTTTTTTGCTCAAGCTAAAATATTTTCGGTGTCCACCCACGCACGTCAGCATTAACACAATAATGTGATATTGAATCGTCTAAACTTCATCTCGCATTGTGTCTCGGCACACGTTTCGGAGGTGATAACGAACCAGTGGAAGCGGAAGAGTTAGTTTTTTTTGTCCAACGCACGTCCCATAACTCAGGGGCCGGCACCCTCCAGGCCCATTCGGTCCTCGGACTTGGAAGGAAATGATGGTGAATTAAGATCATCCAGCTCCACAAGAGGGTCGAGCATATTACACTTTTTCATTTTATGAAAACAGCCATGCTTTAGAATGTGCACCGTGTTTTATGTTTCCAGTGCCTCAGCTGAAGCACCTGCCGCGGCCAACTATACATTTTAGTAATCCGGTGAATGAGTGTATGTTTTGCTACGCTGCTTACAGTAAGACCGGGCCACCAGGGCAGACAGAAGGGAATGGAAATATTAAATATAGATGGCAGCGCCGGCAGCCGAGCGGAGGAGAAATAAACTTGGAACCACGGAACACCCGTCGACAGCCCGTGCCCCCCGTCCTTATTATCAAGAGGACCCGTGTCAGCGCTGTCAGAGTGTCTCGCTGTCTGTTAAGTAGATGTTGATCCGATCCTGATCCCTACAGCCGCGTCACAATGTTCTGCCCGACGAGTCCGTTCTACATGTACAGCACCAGGCACATTAGCAACGAATCCAAACAAATGACACAATGCGCATTTATGAAATGACTCGGACCCGTGAGGGCGTGAAATGAGCCCAGTCGCCGGCCCGCGTGCTGCGTGAAGGGCAGCAGAGCGGGTCGGCACCGGGCCGGGCCTTCCCTCCGGCAGGTCCCATGATTGTCCTCAAACCTGCTAAAACTTTAAATTGTCTCCGATCTGGTGTCCATCAGCCGCTGCCGCAGCCAACGTCGTGCGCCCTTATCTTCCTGCGCTCGGGCGACTGTAACGGTGGCCTGAGGCGACGCGTCAGTGAGGGGAACAGCAGCGATCAGGTGTGTTTGACTTTCGTCCTTTCCCAACGTGCCCGTGCAGCAACATTCGGCTGAACCGGGAGCTCTCGCGTGCGTCTTTAAAGCTGCCAGTCAACGCGCGCCGCAGCTCGCGGGCGAGAGATTCCATCGGAGCCCCAGCGGCTGTTAGGAGACGAGGAGGGAGAAGAAGTCGTTGCTATTCCGGTGATTACGCACGGCGAGCGGGCGACGACACATCTGTTCGCAGTCGCACCGCGCTTTGCCGAGAACAAACGATTCTTATTGCAGCTGTAAAACGCATTAAAGGTAATTGACGGAGAGAAGCTCCAGAGCAGCCAGAGCTCGGCTGGTTATTGCGGTCGACGCAGCTTTTACCTTCTGACGTGTGGATTTGTTTCAGTTTGAATAATCACAGAATCGAATAATTAGGCCTCTTAACCACAACGAGGCCCGGCTCGTTCTCTGTGGATCCAATTGGACTTTTGAACAGTGTTGTCCACTATTTGAAAGGAGCCCTGCTGCTTCACGCTCTTCCACCTTCAGCCAGTCTGCGTTTCCTGTCAGTGCTGTGGTGCTTATTGTTTAAGTAGACAATTAATTAGCTCGTAGCTCTTCCCGCGGTGCCGCGCGGCGCCAGAGGGGTGTTGATGAGCCTCGTCTGCGCGTCTCCGTAATAAACTCTTGGCGTTCTGTTCCACTAATTTTCTTTTGTTTTTGCCTGGATTAAAGCTAAATCCCACAGAAACATCTTCTCTTCCGTTCCACTATCAAGCTCCACGGCGCTCTCTGAGGACCTGCAGTACTAACAGCGCTTCTTGTCAGTACTCATCAAGCAGCGCCGGGAAAAAAAAAAAAAAACATGTTGAGAACTTGTGAAAACGTCTGCAGACTGGTGGCGTCTATTCTTGCAGGCTTTTCATTAGAACAGCACGTCCCCGCGGGCCCGGAGCCGGTGACTGATTAGAGATTCTGTCTGTGGACGAGCTTAGCATCGGTTTGAACTGTGTGCACGCTCGCATAAATACCCATTTCATTACACTCTGACTGTGACTCCGATACAATGTTTCCCCACGAAAAAAGCTTTTTAGCCAGTTAGGCGTCAAAATAAAGTCCTTGCACGATTCTGTTCAGCACACATCTAAGCCACGTCATCAGAAGGTGCTCCACATATTTCCCCTGCTCAGATTTGTGCCTTTTACTCCTTCAGATTTTGCCACTCTGTGATTTTCTACCCATGTGTGAGAGGCTGAAGCCTCGTAGCCCAAACAGAGACTCTCTAGTGAGCCGGGGCTGGAGAGCAGCCGGTTCCCTGCTGTAAGTCAGGCCCCTGTTTACCGTCTCTGACATACTGCCCATCTGCGTTCGTGTCAGGATGAATCACTGGTCAAGCAAACACATCCGTGCTGTGAACATTCTCGGGCAGAACACAATCAGAACGCTGACTCCGGCTGAACCGCGGCCCAGATACAAAAACGGGATCAATGTGGACGCGGACGCCATCTGGCTGGTCGCACGGATGGCTTCCCTCGCCCGTGGGTTCATCTGCCTGCTGGTGAAAGGCTGGAGTCTCAAGGTGTATTTTCAGAATAAAACTCCTGAATGCATCTAATAAGTGCTCTCTTAGGGACCTTGTGATTTTAAATGTAGGTCGTCCCCGTTGAAATATTCCAATTCCAGGTTGTACAACAAGCAACGGGTGAATATTTTAAATACAGTCTTGGAAACAAAAAGCCCATAATAAAGATTGTGGCAGAAAGAAAAAGAAAACAGGCAGGAGAGGCGGCCTAAGGACACGACTCGGACCAGAGGAGCAGCGGGTCAAAGCAGGATGCGCTCACTGTGCTAAAGCTTCAGGGAATTTAAAACCCAAGACCAAAAGAATGAAGTGAATGAAAAAGGCCATAAATCCCTGCTGTATTCACAACAACACACAGTCGCCAGGCTGATGTGCTGCTCACAGCTGGAACATGTTCCCTCCTCACACACCGTTCCGTCTGGAGGACACATGGGACCGGTTCCAGCGCCGGCTCCACTGGGTTCTCTCACGTATTCCATTTTCTCTTGTCACCATCCACTGTGCTGATTTATCACATCATTATATAATCATGAACATTTTCAAGAAATGAGCATAAAACAAGGGCAGGTGTTTTTATCAGCAGTCCAGGACGGGAAACAACCTCTCACAGAGCCCTGTAGTCCGCTAACTGGCCCTTTTGGGTCCATGCAGCTAATCAGTGAGAAATGATGTCATCACCGAGAGGTCAAACGCTGCCCCGGCGCTCTTTAGGATTGTTCTGACGTGAATGAATCAGTGTCATTAATTAGCAAGCGTTCGCGCAGGTCTCGTCCGTTCGTCAGCTGGAGGACAACAAAGCGAACACGCCAGCGTCTCATGGCTTCCTTTGAACAGCTGCTCCGTCAGCCTCCGTCCAGCTGTGAGAACGTAGCCTGGTTCAGCTGAAAATCAATAGCCCGAGCGAACCCGTTGCTTTCCCCCTTGCATCACATGCCATGAAAGAGAATGACGAGCCCGAAGAAGCTGTTGGCTTTTTTTTCCTCATGCAACAAAAAACATATTTACGTGTGGCATGTTTATTGTATTGACACAGTTCCTGCAAATCGCTGTCTGTTTGCATTTGCTCAAATAAGAACGAAGGTGCAGGATGCAGACGTGCACACAGGAAGTCGTTAGTGAAGGAGGAAACAAGATGCAAAGACAGAAAGTGTAAAGCAGGAGAGAGTTTATGAACAGGTCCGCTTTGTGTTGTGGAGCTGATGCCTCCTCCACAGCTGCTGTTCACACCCTTCAGTGACTGAAGACAAGCGTCCACGTGCGTCTGTGAGGGTGGGATTTATTTAGCAGCTCTTCAGATCATATCCCTTCAGTACGGGAGCTCAGCCCTGCGGTATTTACCAGATCACTTAGGATCCCGTGGCGTCGCCTGCTTATTACGAAGTGGCCAAAACGACCGAAGCATTTTCTTGCTCTAATCAAATAATTGGTGGTGGGTGGCGATAACTGGGCTCAGTGATTATGACCGGAGCAGGAGAACACCAAAGGCCCAGGAATCGAGACGTCTGCCCTTGTCCTGACTTCCCAAAGTCGTCTTTGTTCTAAATGCATTTCCTGATAGCGTCTGAGGCCTGAATGTAAAGACTGCAGCTGCTCTGAACCGCTTGGTGGTAACGCAGGCGCCTTCACAACCTGGAGGAAGTCAGGTCCCCTCATGTACAGTGAAAAACCTGATAATATTGATGCAAAACTGTCAGAGCGAACGGTCTCAACTGCTACTAAACGCATCATAGGTTTCTAACGGCAAGGTCGCTCCAGCCCCAAACCAGCATAACACCGCAGCTTGTCTGCTGGACATCAGCGAAAATCGCATGTATGGCAACGGAATCCGATCGGATCCGCAAAACAAATCATTATGTTATTGCGGCAGAAGAAGAGTGACACACATAATGAGTAAATAACAGACAAGCCGGAATAAATGAGTGGGCCACAACCAACACACTAACCATCTGCACCGCAGTAATACAGTCTGAGTGAGTCTGTGAGGGGTTTCACTGACATTCTACACACATGAATGATTGAACAAGCTTTGCAAAACAGGTGGACGTAAGGATGCCAGTGCGAACGACCGTCGCGGTTATCGTACAACTACTTCTAAGTCTAATTAAATTTGCAAAAACTGCCGACTTGGAAGAGAAACTGCGAGGGCCATACTGACAGATTGAAAATATGCATAAAAACGGCATAATCACTCAAGATTAAAGCAAAAGGGCGAAACGAAAGAAACCTATGAACATATAATCATTGCACACACCACACAACACACGCACCAGCCACATTCGGGGGCCACGATCCCAGACATCCTCCAGAGTGGGATGGGGGCCGGGGAGACGCGGGAGACGATGGATTAACAGGCACATCTGGGCTGTAATAAGTAGGTCCACATCCCCCTGCATTCAGCAGTAGGCAGAATCCTGCAAATGGTTTCCCCCATCGAAGGCCAGTTCCCGGGCTGGTTAACTGCCTTGTCAGGTGCGTGCGCGTGTCTTGTGATTATTGAGATCATCACCATTCACTACAGGGTCAGAAACACAGTCCTTCTAGCCTGTCTTGCTCTGTGCCTGCAGAAAGCCGTACAGCAGCATCAGCTGCAGCTGGGAGACGTTGTGAACAGAAAGACGGAGATTGTGCGATTTAAAGAAAGAAATGTATTCGTTTCCAAGGTACAGTAGCACTATTAATGTCAGGCATCAAAAAAATATGAAACACACAAGGTGTGTCATGGAGGAGAAGTCGAGTGTTTGTTTCTGACAGTTGTAAAGCATGAACTGGGGCATTATTTTAGCAAAACACATCAGCCATCTAAAAAGAGACGCTGCATACCCAGAGTATTTTCTAAGCAAAGCATTTGTCGTGTAAAGGAACCGAATACGTGTTAAAAATTCACTCTGAAGGCTCCATTGAGCAAATTAGGAACGTGAGTCAATCGAAACCAACCACATTGTAGATCTGCTCGAAAAGGCCTCCATTCTGGTTGTAACCACCCACTAACTAACGCTTGATGGAGCTCTCTCCAGGTGCTGGAATGAGACAACAATCGATAAGGCCACAGAGAAAGCAGCACCTGTGATAATCCCTCCCTCGCGCCAGACTGTCCCACCTCAGGCGCATCCCCGAGGCGGCTGCAGCCTACAACAGCCCTGAAACCCAAACACAGCCGCCAGATATTTCATGTGACTTCTTCTTTTGTTGTGCTCCATGCACGCTGTTCACTCGTTGGTCGATCCTTTACGTCGGCCCTCTGTTCTATTATTTTACCTCACATTGTTAATAAACACGCTACGCAGCCTGGACATACTTTAATTAAGCATGAACTTGAACTTTTCACCAACATTTAAGGCCAAATTAATTCGTTAAAGCATGTTAATTGATTGCCCCTCCAGCAAACGAGCTGGAGCCAGGATGGCCGCGTGTGTCCAGTGGAATGGATCATCTGTACTGATGATGAAGTTTGATTCCACTAACTACGACATGAGCGCATTAATCTATTCACTGCTTCGACGCACTGGGCTTAATAGGAAAATTGACCTGAGCATCTTTGGTTGAGCATTAGAACGTAAGACTGGAGACAATCCAGTTCTTTATCATCTGATACACTTTTCAGATTTAAAGGTGATGAGTCTTTACACTAACACGAGTCTGAATAAATTCAAGCCAAAAGCTGCTGCTGGCTTCTATAATACCAGCCGAAATGTGTACCTAGGCTCTCACAACACACAACCTTCTGTCTTGCTTGAATTGCTTTCCACAGGTCTGTTCACGCTCGGCACCTGGCCGTTTGAGGAGCACTGGACCCTTTACGCAGCCACTGACCAGGCGCGATGAAGTGCTTGAGTTGTGTAAGGCAACTTGTGAATTAGATTGTTGGGCTCGTGGTGCTGCGCCAAGCTCCAGGAGTATTATCGGTGGGACGTGTAAAGCATCGAGTCGGCCCGACCTTTTAACGCTGGAGAAGAAAAACACTGGTTACACAGAGGGATCCTTTGAGAATAAAAGCATGTGGGTGTACTGACGTTAAATGTATTGTAAAATGTTCCTGTGTCTGTGAGGATAAACACTGTGAATTCTCAGTGTTTATGTATGTACACGTATGTACCAGTACTTGTTCATGAGGTTTATTCACTGAGGAAATGAATAAATGACAGCAGTGTCATATGTAGAAAGTCACGATTTTCATGAGTAAACGATGAGTACAGGAATTTACAGACACACAGAAACGTAGGATTTCTTCGTTTTTCTGCTGAAAAGGCTCAACACTTTGTTACGTTAAGATAACACGTCGTGCACGCAAAGCTGGACAGAATATTCAGACTCATCATTAAACAGCTTGATAACCAGGTGTTATAAAACAAATTCCATTGTTCTCCACAAGAATGAATGAGGCCTTGAAACGGACTCGGTGTAGACAGTGGTCACAATCAGCCAGAAAAGCCAGGAGATGATAGTGCGACCTCTTATCGCACTGTCCAACACAAAGTTGGCTGTTTTGCCAGCGCTGCATCCTCCTACGTATTTGCTGAGTGTCCGATAATAATCTCTAATCTGCTGGATAAGGGAGGGACAGCGAGTGGCAGAGCAGCAGTCAGCAGGAAGTGAATTCTGAGGCTCCATAAGGGTTTTATAGTTTGATACAATTTTCATGTTCTCTGTATTTGTCTTTGTCAATTCTGACTTTACTGTTTGAATGGTATTCACAATGCTCCTTAACTGCACCATGGTTCCTCTCTAGAACTTGAGGAAGGGAGACACAGCAGCTATCAATCAGTCCTGTGGAGGTAGTGGATTTAAAAAGGCCACACACGTTTTAAACCAGCATTTTAAAGACTGACGATCAGAAGAAGTTAATTGTCATTCTCCAGAGAAGCTCAGTGGGTGCAGCATCATGCGAGGTTCATCATCTTAGCACATAAAGGGGGACACCAGAGGGACGTGTTTTCACTGGCACCTAACCTGGGGCAACGTTTTTCAAAAAAACCCTCCAGATTCGGGCACTCCTGCCCTCAAAGACCCACTAAAGAGCAGACTCACCAAAGGTTAGTTAGGAGAGGTTTACGAACCTCCTATCAGTCAAAGGTTCAAAGATCTTCTTCAGGAAGAAAGGATGATTTCTCTAACATCCTGAAGCTGAACTGCTGACATGCCTCTTGAAATAAAACTTTTTTATGAAATACACGTGGACGGTAAGTACACCACTTTGACCTCTGTAGAGGAACTTTGCTCTGGCATGTTTCACTCATGCGGTCAAGCTGCAGTCTCTGTGGTATAGTTCACAAATCGTAGCTGAGTGTCCATCTGCATGTAGTGAGGGACACAGACGTGAAGTCATCAGTGCACTGCTGGGCAACATCTGCGAGTGATACTACAAGACCCACTAAGTTTGTGACCAACACACAGCAAACAGTGAAATTAGATCTGGGAGATTGAGCGCTGAGAATCTTAACTATCCGTTTGGGAAATTTACTCATCAACGCCATATAGGGCCAAAAGGGAACACAAGGCCGTCGCAATCACAAATGGTGGCATGTTGTGCATTCTTGGAGTTGTTTTTCTCTGCTCTGACTCAACCCATATTTGCACCACTCTCCCATCTGGCCTTCTGGCTCAAGCTAGATGCAACGAGCCAGACTCTTTTTTTGATTGGGCCATCTGGGCATCTCTGCTGGAGCTGTGATTGAGAGAAAATAACAGTGTTTCTTGTCGGACTGCCTCTTTTTTCAATGTGCAAATACCAAAAACTTAACACAACATAACCGGATGGCACAGATCAATGGAAAAGGGCTTTTGGGCAGGAGTGCTTGCACTTCCTGGTCGTGGACAAAGACAAGCCAGTGACAAAGAGTGTTGATCTGGCATTGCTAAAGCTATATTTAGAACGGGTCATTGATTAAATTAGTCCATAGGATAAATGTATATTACGGGAATGAGCCAGGCAAAGTAGTAGGAGCTATAATCAGAAGAGAATATTTGCTGACAAATGTTGGGAAACTACCAAACGTGCCTCAACCTGCCGGAAACGTGATCTGATCCCGCCGATCGGCTACACGACCTAGACTTCCCTACTCCCTAAACACCGGCCAATACTGAGAGCAACTGGGACACACTCTGACATGGACCTTTCCCCTTCCCCCTTTACCACCAAACAAGCTAATAACACACAAACACGCAACAGACTTCTGATTCCTTCCTGAACCACAATGTATCTATCATATCATATAGATATTTTCCATTGCAGTGCTATTAAAGCATCTACAGCAGATGAAATATATAAATCTTGTCAAGTAAAGTGTCTAACTAAAAGACTTATATTGTGTTTCATCTGAACATAAAAAATACACGCTGTATGACAGGTCTCCAAAGAGTGTTGAATGAAATAAAAGTTTTCAGCGGCAGTTTGTGCATAAATTCAGAGAAGAGTAAAGGAAATCATGTGAACGTGAACACATTAATACTATGTACTAAGACATTACCACACGAATACAGGATTGATTGGTCTCATTATCCAAGGTGACTCATTACATTTACAGTTAAGTTTCTTCTACTGTTAGTGATGAGTTTCATTTTGAGCTTTCCCTGAAACCAACGGCTGTGGGGTCCCAGCCTTGTGGAGGAGATCTCTGCAACCATCCATACAGCATACAGAGGATTGCTGAGGACCGGCCTCCTGGGCAATGACGTAGGTGATTGATGTTGCAACAAGGTGGAGACTGTCTAAAAGGTGTGAGACTGACATGAGACACATACGGAGAGGTTGGATACAGAAATTTTTTCAGCAGCATTTTGCGGTTCTGATCGCGACAGAAGGGCTTAAATGACAACATGGAAAACACGAATCAAGAAGAACGAAGATGGAACAGTTTTCCACCACCACACCACTTAACCAGAGGTTAGGTTAAAAGTCCACCATACACCTTCACACTCGTGTCTTTGGTTTTGGTGACAGATGTCGTTCTTCCTAGACTCGGGCCTTCCTGAGAAATGGCCAGCTCTTTGTGGGTCTAGCAGTTGATAATCTTTTTATAGCATCGCCTCTATGCGCTGAACAGCTACTTACCACAGAGTTAGAGTCATCATGTCGGAGCACTGGCGGCAGGTTCCGGCACAGAGAGACCACATATACATGAGATGAGATACAGCGGAGGCCGTAATTCACCAGTTCTCACAGGCGCTTCAGGCATGTTCAGGCTCAGATAATACCCCCTCACTTAAACTCTGCCCCTGCAAAGCTATTCCTACTGCTGGACTGGTGCAGTGTAGGGTGATGGTGGATGGGTGTTTATTTACTGTATGAGGAGAGAAAAATCACCCCTTTCCCAAAAAGCACAATATAACTGCCAGTGTTGTGAGGCATGTTTGACAACATGTTATACGAATGACCATACGTTACAAAGCTAAATCAAAGGGGGGCCATGTAATCTACATTAATTGATGTTGGAGTGAGCCACACAAACACAGGGAGAACATGTACATTAAAGCCCACACAGACAGGATCCAGTCCAAAAACTCAACGCAAGCATACCAACTCATTTTAGCATCTCACTACGGTTTCATAGACTTTTAGCCGATATTTAATACCAAAAGTGTTTAGTAGAAATACGCTGAAAACACTAGGCACTTATCCCAAGAGGTGCTTCCAATGGAAGAAAGGTTACCTCAGGCACAACATCCCTCACCCGAACGCTCAACAAAAGTTACCAAACCTGAGCGTAAGCTCAACGTGTCCTGAATTGGTAAAACACACTGTCCAGATAAAAGACCGAATCTGTGGAAGGCGACGTGAATGAGCGCGTTAGAGCCTGAGACCGACAGCGACAATGCAGCTCCTCGAAAACGGGCGGCTGTTTGTAAAGGCTGCATACAAGCAGAGCCAACCCCCCACACAGAAAAGGGGAAAGATGTGATCAGAGACGATGCGTCCGAGCCAACCGCCGCCAGACGATGAGGCACAGCGAGTATAGAGAGGCAGAATCAGTCCTTTGAAACTATTGCATTGCAATTTATGGTTTAATCAGCATACGATAAATTGGACTGAAGACAGGAGAGAAAGTTAATACAAGGCAATTCAACAATTTGTGGCGAGGGGGATATATGGACGTAGAAGTGAGCCTATCATTAACACTTTTAACAAGCATTATATACCTCTTTCCCCCACCAAAGCCTTCCTTAATGATATACACTGTTATATAGCTAGAACATGTTCCATGCGTTATCTAACGACCTGAACATTTCTTAGCACCTTCACAACTGAAATAGCAAATTCACAGGTCTACCAAAGCGGACGTCAGGCTGCGGGTAACATTTGAGTCGTGCACAAAAACACTGGGAGCTCTATTTGGCTGATGAGGATACATGTTCTCCTATAGGCTGTACACTTGTTAATGTCAATATCTCAATCGGATTCTTAGACAATTTCATGTGCATTGTACATTCATGACATTCCAAAAGGTCCTAGGGTTGGGTGGTGATAAGGTGAGGAGTGTGCTGAAAACACAAAGCACATAAGCTCTTAAAGAAGACGCTCAGACCCGGGGAATAAAAGATTAAACATCTGTCCTCAAAGAGTTGCACGCTTTATTCTCCCTTAGCCAAAACACACTCTAAGACCTGTTAATAGTTCCCCAGGTACAGTGTAAAAACCCTTTTGGAGCAAAACACTTGTAAAAATAGCAAATGTTTAACCGTTGTTTCGAAGCAGTTTTAAAGTGACGTTTCTGAGATTTTCTCTCCCCAGATTCAAAAGCTGGTGTTGTGATGTGGGGGAAAGCTCCTACAGGACACATCCCGCACCAACAGAACTAGAGACCGAATTCCAGCGACCAACCCTGCCAACATATCACCCACCGTACATTTGTCTGGAGTGTTTATTGGGTTATCACGGTGCGTGGTGTGATTCTGTTTTTGTCCCGATTACAACAAGCGGGGATGTTGTTTTACCACACCACATCCGACTGATAAAACTGTTCCCAAACATGCGAAGGGACACAATTTTAGCTGCATGATTTTTTTTTTAAAACGCCCTGACTGAACTCCCAACACCTTCAATCCTGCCTGTTGTAATGTATACAGCACATGAAAAGCGACCCTCCGTAGTCATCTATATTGCTTAGGGTTACGACAAACTGTCTCAACCGCATGCAAAGGGTCCAAAAGTGCAACTGCAGCGGTACGTGCGGTTTTAGCTGGAGTACCTTTAGAAATCACAGGCCACCGGAGGGATCTTGACTTGTTTGAAGATATCTATAACTATTCAATTCAGCCATGTCTTCCTGACGCGAATGTTACAAACGTGAGCGAAAACCAAAGTTGAATGTCGAATATAAACTATTTGCTGCTTGTTCTTCACATTTGGATCAAGAAAATCTAATTCAAATCTACTTCTTCTGTGATTGATTCAGAAGAAAATGAACAAACCTCCAGTGTTTAAAACCAGGCGCCTGATGTTTTATATCAAAACCTGGAGTTGCTTTGGCAACACTGGAGAATCCTTACAAAGAGTGTTTAACTGTTGTTGATGTATATAACTGCACCACGCTGGTTTCTGTTATCTCTTTCCAGTTCAAATTGCTGAAATGAACCGCGAAGGAAATTCGGTAGCCTGTACTTTCACTGCGGTTTTAAATGTCATCTCATGTGTTTTACAAATAAGAGAAATTCATTAGCCCATTTTCCTTTTACCGCTGTGCTGATATTTATCATTTTATGATAACGTATAGATAGATTTTTTGATACACTTAAATCCCTCTAATGCATGCGAACACAATATTTTCGCCCAATTATTCTGCGCTGCTGTGCGCGTGTTTGTGAGCAACAGCACTGCTTATTAAACAAGAAGAAAAAACTGTTGCTTGTTGATTAACATCAAGACAAATTCTTCCTCTTATTCGAACTAACTACAGCTATGGCCCACACAGTGTTTTCTCGTCTCCCAATGAATCTCAATGCTCACCTCCTTTCCACTCGGCGGATCTTAAATAAAGGCTGCTGCTGGCGGCGAGGGGTTGTTCCTGTCTCTAGTGAGATGGTTAATAACAGAAGATGTTTCTGCCACATCCAAAGACTTTGGGAGGGAGGGACGGGGGGTGAAGACTTTATTCAGTCAAGAAAAAACAAGGGGCTTTACATACAGGCACCACTGTGGGGAAGCAGCCAGTGGAACTTTCTTCTGCGCTTTTTAATGTGTTTTTCTTGCCAGAGGTCTAATAGGCTTCCTGGACCCAGACAGCTTCACATAATTGGCAACGGAGGCGATGGCCAAGGCTTTCTGCTCAGGTCTCTGGCGCTGCCACCGCCCCCTTCACTACGATCGGCTCATCCGCCCTTTCCTCGCTCCTCGTCCCCCACCCCCTTTCGTTTCCTCTCTCTCTGCACGTCTTTACCTTCGTGTTGATCTCCTCTTATCCTCTGCTGCCCTCCGCGTCCACACACTCTGGCTTTTTTGCATGTCTGATGTTTGTTTCTCGGCTCCCTCCCGCTTCCTCATTCGTCGCGCCCCCCCCCCCCCCCCCCCATTCACCTCTGCGCGCGCACGTCTTCCCCGTCCTTGTTTTTTTGCTCTCAACCTTTCAGCCTTCCTGTCTTTCCTCTGTCTCTGTCAAAGCATATCAAGTAGGGGTAGCAGCATGTCAACGCTGATTCCGACACAACTGATCGATCAGCAGGACCAGTCATTAGAGGAGCTCTGAGACCTCTTCCCCATACAGATTCTTTAGACCTTTACTTGCAGAATTTCCGGACATCAAACATGTTAGATAAATTCTTTTTGCTTACTATAATATCCTAAGTCTATTAACTTTTAAATTATGTTAAAACAGGATAGCCTCATTTTATCATTTTCTTTTCCGCCGGGCTGCTAATTATGGACCATGCCCACTGGCAGCGTCTGCTCTTTTTATTACCTAATAGTATGGCTGCAATCCTGGCCCCTTTCGTTCTCTGTTTCTACTAGGACACATTACCCCACTCATTCTAATGTGCCACCCTGCGTACACGATCCTGATGATATTTACTGCGTACAACGTATAGCATAGCTCTCTTACATCTGCGGTTAGAAATTCAGAAAGACGTGAGCACGGGTTTTATTACATTAAGATCCAGGCATGAAGGCGTCCTGCAGTGACAGTGAATTGACTAGATTAAATGTTCTGTCTGTGCCGGTTCAACAACGGATTCAAATGGTCGTCCACATCTGTCATTCTCAGAAACACCTAAACACCAACATTGCACCATCTAGGTTGTTGTTATTTTTTGTTCTGATTGTTTCTATTTATTCATGTTTATGTTACAAAACAGCAAAAGCCGAAGTTATGTCATTGTCTGCTTTCCACAAAGTGTCTTGTTTCTTTTCCCCATCTCCTGCAACCTAATTCCATCATTACACTATTTTTTTCGAACATACACAAGTGATTTTTCCGCAGAGCGAGATGAAATGTGCTTTAATAACTTTTTGAAATACAAGATATAAGATTGAATTAAGCTTCATTAGAGAGTGAGCCTCTGTGTGCAATCTCTCCCCACAAGGAAAAAAAAAGAAAGAAAGAAAAATAAAGATATCATTCCTTAGACCTTTGGCCAGAATTTGAATGTACAACCTCAGAGGAGTACTGGCTCCCATTTGTGAAAAGCCGAACTGTCACAGTATGTATGTATGTATTGCTTTTTTTGGCATGACAAATTGCAATCTATAACAATATTCATTACTTCAGTACACGTACTGGTTGTTACTACCATCATAGTTCCTAAAGAAGGTAAAGCCATCAGTCCAGAATTGTGTACCCCACCCCTTGTGAAGCCACCATGCCCACCCCCACCCCCACCCACCAGCTCCACTTTGACCACGTCTGGTACAAAAATCACCAAGAGTAGTGACACTTTTCTCCTTGTAAAATAAAATTTAAAACACATCACACGTAGTCACTCGTTTGCCTCAAAGTCACTACCCCTGTGGAGCACAGGGTAATTCAGTCCATCTGGTTTGAAGCACGTTGACACGTTAGCTTAGTCACAAGTGCAAGTAAAGGCAGGACACAGACCGAACGGCAGCTATCGATCAGAATGAGGCTGTACAGTTGTTTGAGTAAAGAGTTCCCGGAAAGTCGCGCTAACAGCTCTGCTTACCTCCCACTGCAGCTTTTGATTCATTGGCGCTGGGAAGATGAGGACGACGTGGGATGTGCTATGGTAATATGTGCGGTTTAGTGCACAATCAATGAAAACAAAGCTGTACTCTTTTCTAGTGGGACGACCCCAAGCGCGCATGCACATACACACACACACACACACACACACACTGCCACACACACACACACGTCGCAGCGCACACACACACACACCGCGCCACATGCATCACCACACACCACACACACACACCCAACACACACCACACACACCACCACACACCCAACCGTTACTCAAGTTAAATCGTTTTCGATAGAGTTGCAATATAAGCTAGTGTATTGCTGATCTATAATCCAATATCCTAACAGGGCCTTGTTTATGTTGATTTCACAGGCAATTAGCCGCCTGTGTTCTCCTCCGTTAGTTTCAATGCTTAGCTAAAAAAAGATGTTTCAAGTTGAGGATGGGGAAGGGAAATGAACAGAGGAGAAAAGACAATTCGCAAGCTCCCAATGAGTCGCAGTATTATTACTACATGTCACATGTCCCATTAGTAAAACGACACGTTGCAGCAAAGCACTTTGCGTTGGCAGCCCTAATAAGCTAGCTAAACTTACCGTCTAATTTAAAGTTATTCATTCAAACTTGCTCAGTTAAATAGTTCACTTTTAAGATAAACCCTCAGGAAGGTGATGACTTAATAAAGTTTATATAGAGGCCGGTGTGGTGGCGTCTAAATGGGTCCAGATGCAGCTACATTATTTAGTGCAAGACTCCATGCATCAGTACCACCTTCCCATTTTCTCCATCGTGTATTTCCAACACTTTCCTCCCACTTACAGTATAAGTCTGCACGTTGCAAGCTGAGTAGTTACTGGTGTGCCAGAGGGCGATGGGAATGTGTCAGGGAGAGATACCTCTAATTAGTTTTTTCATGATCTCTTGGGAAAGGGAGGGCTCATGCTGCTTGTCCCTGCTTCCTAATGAGCGCACTAGAGACCACCGAGACGACCCTTGCAAGCAAAGTGGTGATTAGCCGTTCCTGCACTGCAGTAACACTTCATGCACCTAGCAGTTGGTCTCACTTCTTATTTTTTCCCATTGTACTTCTCAATATTTTGCTTGTTCACCTTCAGGTATGGACTAATCCATGTAGTGTCAACCACCCACTGCCCAGCAACTAGAGACACAACCTGAAGCCTGAGAGTGGTAAACAGTCACACAATAAACTCCTTATGTTTCAATGCACCAAGCAAGGGAATCACAATCATTGTTAGAGGAATCTACAGCATTTCCACAACTTCTGGTAAAGAATTCCTCAAACGTCTGAGCATATGAGCAGCTGATTTAGCTCTCAGTTTGACAAAGCGTGGCAGGATCATCATTTGGTTGACTGGCGCAGTGAAAGAGTGAGAGATCATTCACCCCACTGGTATAGAGGATAGCTGCTGGCAGGTTGGGGTGTTGATTCAAGAATGCTTCTCATAAAAGGTTCCCTCCAGTTACTACTCAAAGCCGGTCCATTTCGGGATGTAACTCACCAACACTCTTGCCCTGCTGCTTTCATTCAATCTTCTCCCCTGCTTTTGCTTACTGCCCTCGTCTTTTCCATCCCTCTCATTTTCGTTCTCTCCTACTTATCATTTTTTATATGCAATCTTCTTACTCGCAGTCCACCGGAGTGGAAGCATCCCTCCCCCGCATCCTCTGGACACCCACCCCTCCCTCGTCTGCTCCTCTCACCCTTCTTCTGTTCCTTCCTCCTTCCTTCCCTCTGTCCATTTCTTCAGGATGCCGCCGGCATTATCGTTTTTGCTGGAAATTAACCGGGGGAAGGAGAGTCCACCTCCCAGTCGGTTCCCCAGGCCGAGCTGACTTATGTAACACAACAGTTCAGCTTAAAGCCTCTATCAGAGGGAGAGGGCGCAACTGGTGACACGCTACTTGATACAGCTTGTAAACTTGCGCTTTATTGTAGGTGGGAGTGGTTAGTGATCGGCGATCCCAGCGTGGCACTGGAAACCCGTGGCGCCAGCCTAAGACTACATGCGTGGCTAAACCCTGCAAAACTGAGGGTATGATTGAATGAGACACACATCACAATCTTCAGTAAAATGGTTAAAACCAAGCCACAATCTAAATCTCCTCTGAAAACCCTGTTTACAAAACAACTGTTACCAGCCCAATTCAATTAAACTCAGGACAGTGGCTCACAACGGTTCCCTCTGAACGAGCGTCCAGAACAAAAGGGGATTAACGTTGGGGTCAAGCATCTCACCAAAAGCCTGCCATCAACGGTGGAGACCGTAATCAGCGGCAAGCTGTCATTAGTTAATAAACACTTAACCCTCCTTCAGACAGAGCTTGTTGCTTGTTGTTTCACTGCTATATAACAATTTCATTACTACTAATTATAGAGCGATGCTTGAATTACATTCAGAATATTAGTGCGTCCCACACAAAGACACATCCAGTTCAAACGAATCACATCCTGCATTTCCAAAAGAAGCAATCTCAACGTGCAGCACTCTAGTGGTTCTACCCCTTTATGCTTTATCTTTTTCAGTCCGCCCGTCATATGCGTGACTTCTCAGTAGTCAACAATTACATTTTTTAAAGGTTCCAACCAGACTCCAGTCAGTTCACAGACCACAGGAGCGCCGCCTATCAGAGCTATCCCCGCTCAGTTATTAGGTTCATAGCCGCACTCTCACGTCCTACCGAGCTACCACCTGTAGTCCCCTCCCTCATCACCGCTCCTTACCTCGTCCCCCGTAGTCTTTCCGAGTCTTTACCTCCGTTGCGCTAGATCATTTTTTCTGTTCTTGAATCACGGGGGAGTGCACTGGCATCAACAAATACGCTCTGCTTCTCCTCCGACTGGACTCTGCATCCTTTTGTGTGTGCTGGTTTTAATTTATTCCTTTTGTCGACTGAGTAAAAAGGTACACAAGGTTTTCTGCTTCACACTCTGCTGACTAATTGCATCAAGCGTTAGGAGATGTGTCTCAGCCCTGTGTTTGTACAAGCATCAAAAGAGAGCGATCCAGGATAGGAAACCTGTCCGATTCTGGTCAACCATGAGGGGATGACGCGAGAAGCCAAACACCAGATGGACATATCATGAAGCTTGTCCTCTGCCCACTTACAGCAGAACCTGGGCAGGACACCTTTCATGTATGCCTTCCCTTGTTGATAATGTTATGTGGAAAGAGAAGTGCAGACGAGAAAGAAGAGCGAGTACTGAAACCTGCAGCGCTGATAACAAGGGAAAAGCTCGACGGGACGTGGGACAGATGGAGTGAGGTCTGTGCGTGTGCATTCATTGTGCTCTCTGCCTCCGCGTCGACATCTAAAAACGATCATACAGACTCTGTTGTGTGTGTGTGTGTGTGGGGGGGGGGGGGGTGAGGGCTACAGTGGCAGGGCTGATCTTAAAATATTGGCGACGTCCTGTTCATTCAAACCGTGACATGACTGTTTAGTGTGAGACACAACGAGTGTAAATGTCCTGCCTGTGAGCCAGCAGACAACACCGGGGCCAAAGCCGAAGACCAACGATATCATGACTGGCTTCCCCCACTCTCTCACAGTGGCGTCCTTCCCCACATTCTCCTGCTATATTATCTCTCTCATCCGTGCGCTGCGCTGCTTTTCCTCCTCCCCCACTCCTTTTCCCCATATTCTGCCTCCGCTCTGATCGTTCACATGACATCCGCAAACGTCGGCACCTGTAGCGACCGTGTTCCCCAGCCTCCTGCAGTGAAAGTACGCACTCATGCTCATGCTGCCACCGCACTGTTTTTGAAACTCCGACATTTTGCATTGCACAACAACAGCAGACCACAAAATACTGCTGTTTAGCACGAGCCAAGAAGCAAGGGACAAGGCTAATGAGTCGCTGCCAGTTTGTGATGGGAAACAGGAACAGATTGTCTTTAATAAATCCTTGTTTACAGTGGATGATCCTTTCCTTCCACTGAACGGGCTTCACTAGTTAGTTCTTCATCATTAAACTTTTGTGATATTACAGAGGAGTTTAGTAAGGCTTTAAATTACACCCCAAACTGTCCAAGTGTCAGTACACAGCAGTGGACTGTGCTGGATTTAGCTATGTTAATAAAGCCCAGCACAGTGTGGAAGGGGATGTGAGCTCTCTAATTATGGCACGGCTCCATGGTTAGACTTACTGTGTGACCCCTTCTCCTTACCTGGTCCAACACTATATGTGAAACTGGGCTTATGAGTCCGGGGCAGGACCAGAACTACAGCACCACCCCTTCTTGTCCAACTGTCCCATGATAATGTCTCTCCTGCATTCGTGCTCACCCCCATCCTGACTCCAGCTTCCTTTTCTAGGTAAACCGACCTGTAAATCACAATAACACTTAGTCCACATCCACAACTTCCAACTGCGACTTTTTCAAGTCCAGCTGAGATTGCTGTCTGATCCTTAACAGACCGTTTCCAGGGCCAAAAATAAAACCTGAAGCCTCAATAGTATATACCTTAACACCCTTACCCACTAACTGGTCAACTAAATTACGTAGCATTAGCATTAAAAAGGTGACAGGAAAAAGGAAAGAGACCAAAGCGTGAATGTCACACCTGTGACCAGTGTAGATAGAGATGGAGAGTGTCGAACTGTTGTGTAAATACTGCTGGCATATAATAATTTATGAGGCAGACAGAGCAAAACGGGGAATTACAGTCTCAGGTGGTTTGCAACACGGATAAAGGACGATGCAGGGAGGTGATTGGAAGGGACAGAGTTCTCCTCCTGATGTTAATGACAGCCCCGAGTCACAGATTGAAAGCCTGGACAACTCCTTCAATATTGTTGAAAACCACAGGGTTTTTGTCAATGAAGGCCAACAGTGGAGTGGAGAGAGCACACGTAAAGGCGTGTGAAATATAAGAACACATATAGTCACAGTCCCAATAATTACATGGCCCTAAGACATTCGTGATATCCGGTCTGGTGCAGTGTTCATGAAGCTGGAGCCAAGTACATAGTCAAAACAAATTAGAATTAATGCTTCCTCTATACAGTGAAATCACATCTTCATAAAGACAATGCATGCTTTGTTCGACACTGAACAGATTTTGATTGTGAAATTGTAATTCACCAGTAGTAGAGTCGTGGATTTTTCCTTTAACACCTGTAACTATTTTTTTTGCTCAGATCTCTTCAACAGTTCCTACCACATGATGATGCTGGATCCCTTTAACAGTGGACTCAGCCTCACCATCTCCCAGTGGGAATCCTCCATGGAATGTCTGAAACCCAGCCTGTTACAACAACAAGCTCTTGTTACAGTCGCATAAATGAAATGGTTGATTCCAAATTCTTCCAAAACAAAAACTCAATCTGTGACTAAGTGATGACTTCACGTGGGTTATTTGACTCCAATGCAAATAATCATCATTCCTAATGCATTTAAATGCAAGCGCAAAACGGTTAACATGAAAATCCACACAAACAGCTAAGTAGCATTCGTGAGCCTACCGTACACACTGCGGGTTAGCTGCGTTGGTGAGCCTAACCAACGATTACCTCACCAAACGCTCCACACGTGACGTTGGAACCTTCGTGCGGTGTTTCTGGTGGTCGTTCACTTTTGACGCGCTTTCTGCAATCATTCATTAGTTTTATTATTTATTGTTCTTATTGTCGATAACCGAGAAACGTCAATTTGGGGGCGGGCTGCATCGGCAGGAAGCAGAACTTCAAAATAAAACAATAAACGAACGCTTCCGCTTATTATTTATGTGTAAATGTAGGGATGTTTTGATAAAATAGAACCAAATTAGTAATACTACATATGCACCATGTTTATGATATGCTTCCATGGGTTACGTAGGGTTGTGACTAGTTCTTGGTTTTAATGCAAATTGTGAAGGCGCCATCTATTTTTGTAGAGTGTTCAGTACTGCAACCAGATTGGTCAACCAGTTATAGTGCCTCACACACATTAGTGGCAAATATAGGGGTGTTAACTTAGAGCAGTTGATTTCCTCTGGCAGGGAAACCTTCTTGTCTGGGAAAAAGCATACTGGGGACAATATCATCCCGACGGCCCCTGGATACTGGCAAGCCAAGTGGACGAGAGTCCCCCCGCGAGTGTAGACGGCACAGCGGAGCTTCCTGTTCCAGATAACACATCAGTCAGACAAGTGGGCCAGCAACACAGTCCTTCTGAGACACATATGTACATAGACCAGGAAGAATTAGGAGCGCAGGAAAAACTTCCACAACTGGTGTATGAACTATGAATGTGACAAATAAAAGCACTGTGTGGAAAAAAATGACTGTCAAAGTTACACAAGCCCCTATTTTACATCACGTCCTCATTATTTCTTCAGTTGAACAGATGAATGTCCGTCTGACAAAAAGGAACAAAAACATTGTTCTTTATACCGGCGTGTGTAAATGAGAAACAAGTGCAAGCCAGTACTGCATTACACAGAACCTCACCTTCAACATGCAAAAACATAACACATACGCTTAAAACGAGGCCACCTTTGTTTAAGACCGCTCCTGTTTGTGTTTGCATCCCGTGTCGAGATGTGAGGTCAAGACGTGAACAGAGAGGAGAGATAGACGACGCGACGTCCCGTTAGACAGAAAACAGAAGCACATGACAAGTACTAGATGGAATGAGGACAGCTCGTCGAGACAGCGGAGCAGCGGCAGCCGCTGCTGCTGCTTCATGTCTGTTACTGAGCCTTAGATAGCGGCGCAGCGTTGCACCGCACCCAGGGACTCGGCGGAAACAAACCCATCACCGGCCTGCGTCGTAAACAGGCTTCCATCCTAGGTGGACGCTCTCATCAAGTGCCATCGTACCGTGAACACGCATCCATCAGCCCAGTCACTGTGCGGCTGTTTTTTTTTTTTGGGGTTGGTTGTTTTTTTTTTTTTAATTGAGACCGTTTTTGGATTTTTAAATGCGTCGTTAATGCAAAGTAGCCCAGAGAAACCATCTGTATAGGCTAAATATTGGTATCGGTTTAATGCCTTTAGCACTGGAAAGGCTTACACTATAAGACGGTTTAGCTGCGTGTTTGTAGGGGATTAGGAGTTTTTGCGTAGGTCTTCTTCTCCCCTTTCCCAGTGGAGGGAGTAGTAGATTGACGTAAGCAAGTCCCGACTAACGCCCTGCAACTGATATGAAAAGTCTCAGTTCAGGCACAATGAAGCCACAACAAAACTGAAAAAATCCTCGACAAAACAAGAAAAACATTACAGAGTAGCTGAGTCATTTTTTTCACCCAATATGTGGGCATTATTTGTTTCCATACAGCGCAGCATAAGAATGAAATGTTCATCTTTTTGGAGGGAGGAAACCACAACCCAGTATCTGCACGGGATCATTTTAAATCAAAAATCACAATGCATTGAAAAGTTATATGTATATATACGATATATATTACAGGTATATATTCTGTTATATACAACCACCACACAGCCAGAGTGCACAGCCTCTCGCATTGTTTATTAGGGATTAGTTATGGTAAATGTGATGTTTGACGCTCGTAGACAGCGCCCGTATCGAGAGTACTGTAATATTCAGAGAAATTCGACGAGCGTTGTGGAGTTTTCCATCTGTTCTCTAACTGATTCTCAGACCCTGCCAGGATCATTCCCCTCAAGTCTGCGTTGGTCTGTGGAGATTATGAGCAACACCACACTCATAAATACTCCAGGATATAACAACACACAAACATTTTTTTGCTCAAGCTAAAATATTTTCGGTGTCCCACCCACGCACGTCACATTAACACAATAATGTGATATTGAAATCGTCTAAACTTTCATCTCGCATTGTTGTCTCGGCACACGTTCGGAGTTGATAAGGAAGCCAGGGAGCGGAAGAGTGTAGTTTTTTGTTCCAACGCACGTCCCTAACTCAGGGGCCGGCACCCCCAGGCCCATTCGGTCCTCGACTTGTGACGGAATGATGGTGAATTATAGATCAATCCACTCCACCACAGAGGGCGAGTCATATTTACACTTTTGCATTTTATGAAAAACAGCCCATGCTTTAGAATTCTGCAACCCGGTTTTATGTTTCCATCCGTGCCTCAGCGATAGCCCTGCCGCGGCCAACTATACATTTTAGTACTCCGTGATATGATGTGTGTTTTGCTTAACGCTGCTACAAGTAGACCGGGCCACCAGGCAACAGAAGGAATGGAAATATTAAATATAGATGGCAGCCCCGCAGCCGAGGCGGAGGAGAAATAAACTTGGAACACGAACACCCGTCGACAGCCCGTGCCCACCGTCCTTATTATCAAGAGGACCCGTTGTCAGCGCTGTCAGAGTAGTGTCGCTTGTCGTTAAGTAGATGTTTGATCACGATCTCAGATCCCCTACAGCCGGTCACAATGTTCTGCCCGACGAGTCCGTGCTACATGTACGCACCAGGCCATTAGACAACGAATCCAAACAAATGACAACAATGGCGCATTTATGAATGACTCGGACCCGTATGGGCCGTGAAATGAGCCCAGTCGCCGGCCGCGTGCTGCTGTGAAGGGCAGCAGAGCGGTGTCGGCACCGGGCCGGGCCTTCCCTTCAGGCAGGGTCCCATGATGTCCTCAACCTGCTAAACTTTAAATTGTCTCCGATCTGGTGCCATCAAGCCGCTGCCGCGCCAAGGCGTGCGCCCTTATTTCCTGCGCTCGGGGCGATGTAACGGTGGCCTGAAGGGCGACCGTCAGTGAGGGGAACAGCTAGGCGATAGGGTGTCTGTTTGACTTTCGTCTTTCCCACGTGCCGTGCAAGCAACATTCGGCGGAACCGGGAGCTCTCGCGTGCGTCTTAAAAGCTGCCAGTCAAAGCGCGCCGCAGTACTCGCGGGGAGAGATTCACTCGGAGCCCCAGACTGCTGTTAGGAGACGAGGAGGGAGAAGAAGTCGTTTGCTATTCGGCGTGATTACGCACGTGCGAGCGGCGACGACACATCTGTTCGCCCAGTCGCACCGCGCTTTGCCGAGAACAAACGATTCTTATTGCAGCTGTAAACGCATTAAGGTAATGTGACGGAGAGAAGCTCCAGAGGCAGCCAGAGCTCCGGCTGGTTTATTGCGGTCGAAGCCGCAGTTTTACCTTTACGTGTGGATTTTGTTTCAGTTGAATAAATCACAGAATCGAATAATTAGGCCCTAACCACAACGAGGTCCCCGGCTGCTTCTCTGTGGATCCAATTGGACTGTTGAACAGTGGTTGGTCCACTATTTGAAGGAGCCCGATGCTCAATACACCATCACCGCCTCTATCCACCTTCAGCCCGTCTGCTTTCCTGTCAGTGCTGTGGTGCTTATTGTTTAAAGTAGACAATTAATATAGGCTCGTGCTCTCTCCCCGCGGTGCCGCGCGGGCGCCAGAGGGTGTGAGAGCCTCGGTTCTGCGGTCTCCGTAATAAACTCTCTTGGGCGTTCTGTTCCACTAATTTTCTTTTGGGCTCTTCATGCAGCATCTATTGAGCATGAACACAAAATTTGAAATGGCACTGAAGGTTTTGCATGTACTGTAACGCTATGTGTTTCCCTCTGTGTTAAACAACGAAGACAATTAACACATTTGATCTTTCAGTCGTCGTCTTCCTTGTCTTGGATTAACACCCTGAGTCTGATATAGTGTTGACAGAGACGAAGAGTAAATGTATCCACGCGTCGCTGTGTGTGTTTGACTAACAAGACCGCGTGGCTTCGCTGAGGTCTATTTACTTTCCTTGAGTGCAACCCTGTACCTTCGCTTCTAGAAGGACTGTGTGTCATGGTCCAGCATGATGAGAGATAATACTGTGACAATCACACGAGCAGGCAGCTCCTAGGACTTCAAGGTCTGCATATATTTGCTGTTTGGGAGGATACAGAATAGTCCAGTAACTCAGCTGAGTCTGAAGCAGATTTGTGGATTAGCCTGATGGCAAGAACCTCGCTGACCTCACTTATTGTTAATGAAATGCACATTAATGCTCAACGACTTTCATTCTCAACAGTTTAATCCTGTTTTGTTTATTTAAATAGCACAAATCATCTTAAGGAATTAAGATTAAGACCATAAAGAATGATATGGCTCCTAACAGTAATCCCTTTAATGAAGCCAAGGTTGCACCATCGATAGTTAATCAATGCAGATCCATACAGGGACTATAAAGTCTGTGCATCGGTTGCTGCCCTGCTTGGCTACAGTCCTAAGAGAGGCTGGGAAAATGGATGCAAGTGGCCAGAACCTGAGAGAAGTGTCCCAAAATGGGTAAAGTGTTTTTTGTTTAGAGTCCACACATCAGTCCACATCCGTCGTATGTGATCACACAAAACTGTGTGCACGAACTTTAATGCGTCTCTTCTCGGTCTCAGTAGACAAGTTAGTAAAAACAGATCTAACAGTTCTGAAAAGTGTTTTATGAAGCGGGCGCAACTGGGAGGAGAGAAGACAACAGAGCAGGAAAGACTCTCTTCTAATGATGACTGCTCCTGCTTTATTAGTAATTACACCACTATTTTCCCCTGATATCCTGCCGCTTTCAACTCGGCTTCAGTGAGAAGGCGAGAGAGAGGACGGCGCCGAGCACTAATGGCTGGGAGCTCAACACGTTTATTAAAGTTCTTCTTGACGGTGCCGTCTAGCAGTTTGGAGTTTCACGTTCTATGTGTAGGTTCCGCTTGATTTTAAAAGTATTACTCATAACTCTGTTATTAGCTTTTTGTAGGATTTGTAAGCACTGGGAGTTCATTGAGTTTGAATCCAAGCTGGCTCCCTCTCCTCTGACTAAGTCATTACTGGGCTTGTCCTCTGTTAGTCTGTGTAACATGGACATCCTGACTACCTGCTACCTGCAAACAGCACACATGAGCACAAAGAGTGGTTAAACTACTGCAGCTGCTCGGCTGGATCTCGATATCGCCCGGCCTGGTGTCATCGGTAGAATTGATCGGGCGACAGATGAGCCCTCGGGGGGGTGGTGGGGTGGGGGCACTGACAGGATCTGTCTGTTTCTCATTCTTGCTTCAGGCTTTTCTTGGCACGATACAGTCCACAGTATTGACCGAGGAATTAGTGCAACACCTGAGGCAGCTGGGGTCAGAGGGCAGACGAGGGTGAGTCTGTATACATGTGATGTTGGGACTATTGTTCCGTATTGATGAAGCACAGCTACACCTCCGACACCAATGGGGAACACGCGCCCTCCCCAGGACAGCACCAGAATGTCATCTAACTAAAGCCTTTACTGGGAACATGATGAAATTGATCCCTGCTTCTCCTCAGCTCAGCTACTTTTTCATTAGCGTGGGTAGAAGTGGTAGCAATTTATTGGTACATCTGAGTATCGATTTTACCTGGAGTATGTAAAGCCTTGCTTAGGAGAGTAAAGGACAATGTAAATGGACAAAGAAAAGCTAAGCTTTGTTGTTAAGGGAAGAATCTGCTGAGGACTTAATTGCTTTGTGTTCAGAGAACACAATTTGGTGTCGCACAGTTCAATAGTCTGTGAGGCAGTTCATGGTTTCGATGGATGTGCAGATATCAGGGCGCCCATGGCTCCAGGCGGCAGCTAATACGGAAGAAAGGAATAAACATGGAAACAAATAAATAACGCTTCTGATGTTTCATTATATAATCTGAAAAGCAGGTTTCAGATAATGGGTCGAGTTCACGTTTTAGGCGCAGGCTTCTGTTACTGGCGTGAAGATCTGCCTCTTGCGAGACATAAGGAAAGTTTGACTGTGTAACCGGTCTCCTGAACGAGCCAGTGTGCTTAGTGTGCCGAGTGAGGGGGCAGCAGACACAGCAACCCTCCAGAGGCCTTCACTGAAGGGACTGCTCCCAGCATATAAAAGCAATCTCATCCTGATGCTCTAATTGCCTGTTGTGCTTCAGCAACACTTGAGTCGAATGAGTGGCATTTGAAGACAGGATTAGAGCCTTTAGAGACCGAATCGATACGGGAGGAGGAAGCGAGGTCCCCTCATGTACAGTGAAACCTGATAATATTGATGCAAAACTGTCAGAGCGAACGGTCTCAAATGCTACTAAACGCATCATAGGTTAAAGCGCAAGGTCGCTCCACAGCAAACCAGCATAGACACGCAGCCTTGTCTGCTGGACATTCAGCGAAAATCGCATTATGGCAATGAGAATCCGATCATCCGCTAAAACAAATCATTAATTTTATTGCGGCAGAAGAAGAGTGACACACATAATGAGTAAATAACGAGCAGCCGGAATAATGAGTGTGCCACAACCAACACACCATCTGCACCGCAGTAATACAGGCTGAGTGAGTCTGGAGGGGTTTCACTGACATCTACACAGACATGAATGATTGAACAAGCTTGCCAAAAACAGGTGGACGTAAGGATGCTCAGTGCGAACGACCGTCGCGGTTTCGTACAACACTTCTAAGTCTAATTAAATTTGCAAAAACTGCCGACTTGGAGAGAGAAACATGGCGAGGGCCAGACGGACAGATTGAAAATATGCATAAAAACGGCAATAATCACTCAGAATTAAAGCAAAAGGGCGAAGAAGAAACCTGATGAACATATAATCATGCACACACACACACACACACGCACAGACTCACACTTCGGGGGCCACGCTCCAGACATCCTCCAGAGTGGGATGGGGGCCGGGGAGACAGTGATGGATTACAGGCACATCTGGGCTGTAATAAGTAGGTCCCACATCCCACCTGCATTCAGCAGGAGGCATCCTGCATAATGGTTTCCCATCGAAGGCCAGGTTCCCCGGGCTGGTTAATGCCTTGTCAGCGTGCGTGCGCGTGTCTTGTGATTATTAGATTCACCATTCACTACAGGGCAGAACACAGTCCTTCTAGCTGTCTTGGCTTCTGTGCTGCAGAAAAGCCGTACAGCAGCATCAGCTGCAGCTGGAGACAGTGTGACAGAAAGACGGAGATTGTGCAGATTTACAAAGAATGGTATGCGTCCAAGTGTACAGTAGCACTATTAATGTCAGGCATCAGAAAAATATGAAAACACAAGGTGCTGTCATGGAGGAGAAGTCGAGTGTTTGTCTGACAGCTTGTAAAGCATGAACTGTGGGAATTATTTTAGCAAAACAATCAGCAATCCCTAAAAAGACGCTGCAGACCCAGAGTATTTTTCTAGCAAAGCATTTGTCGTGTAAAGGAACCAATCACGTGTTAAATCATCTGAAGGCTCCCATTGAGCAAATTAGGAACGTGATCAATCGAACAGACCCATTGTAGCTCCGAAAAAGAGCCTCATTCTGGTTTAACCACCCACTAAACGGCTTGATGGAGCTCTCTCAGGTGCTGGAATGAGACAACAATCGATAAGGCCACAGAGAAGCAGCACCTGTGATAATCCCCTCCCTCCGCAGGCCAGACTGTCCCCATCACGGCGCATCCACCGAGGCGGCTGCAGCCTCAACAGCCCTGAAACCAAACACAGCTGCGCCAGATATTTCATGTTAATTCATTTTGTTTTGCTCCATGCAGACGCTTTCACTCGTGGGCTCGATCCTTTAACGTCGGCCCCTCTGTTCTATTATTTACCTCCACATTGTTTAATAAACACGCTACTGCAGCCTTGACATATTTAATTAAGCATGAACTTGAACTTTTCACCACATTTAAGGCCAAATTAATTCGTTATAAGCATTTAATTGATTGCCCTCCAGCAGAACGAGCTGGAGCCAGGATGCAGCGTGTGATCCAGATGGATATGGATCATCTGTGACTGATGATTGAAGATTGCTTCCACTAAGCCTACGAAATGAGAGCATTAATCTATTCAACTGCTTCGACCGCACTGGGCTTACTAGGAAATTGACCCTGAGCATCTTTTGTGAGCATTAGAACGTAACTGGAGACAATACAGTTCTTTATCATCTATACCTTTTCAGATTTAAAGGATGATTGAGTCTTTACACTAACACGGTCTGAATTAAATCAAGCCAAAAGCTGCTGCTGGCTCTATAACTAGCCGAATGTGTACCTAGGCCTCTCACAACACACACCTCTGTCTTTGCTTGAAATTGCTTTCACCAAGGTCTGTTCACGCTTCGGCACCCTGGCCGTTTGAGGAGCACTGACCCTTTACCGCAGCCACTGACCGGCGCTGATGAAGTGCTTGACGGGTTGTTGTAAGGCAGCTTGGATTAATTAGCTTGTGGGCTCGCTGGTGCTGCGCCACGCTCCAGGGAGTATTACGGTGGGCGTGTAAAGCATCGAGTCGGGCCCTGACCTTTTTACGCTGGGGTAAAGAAAAACACTGGTTATCACAGAGGGATCCTTTGAGAATAAAAGCATGTTGGTTGTACTGACGTTAAATGTAGTTGTAAAATGTTCTGTGTCTGTGAGGAAAACTGTGAATTATCAGTGTTTAATGTATGTACACGTACTGTACAGTACTTGTTCACTGAGGTTATTCACTGAGGAAATGAATAAATGACAGCAGTGTCATACTGTAGAAAGTCACGATTTTCTGAGTAAACGATGAGTACAGTAATTACAGACACACAGAAACCGTAGGAGTTTCTGCTTTTTCTGCTGAAACAGCTCACACTTTGTTACTATAAGAAACACGTGTGCACGCAAAGCTGGACAGAATATTCATACTCATCATTAAACAGCTGATAACCAGGGTGTTAAAAAAAATTCCACTGTTCTCCACAAGAATGAATGAGGCTTGAAACGGACTCGGTGTAGACAGTGGTCACAATCAGCCAGAAAGCCAGGATAGATGAAGTGCGACCTCTTATCGCACTGTGCCAACACAAAGTGGCTGTTTTGCAGCGCTGCATCCTCCTACGTATTGCTGAGTGTCCGATAATAATCTCTAATCTGCTGGATATAGGAGGGACAGCGAGTGGCAGAGCAGCAGCAGCAGGAGTAGAATTTCTGAGGCTCCATTTAAGGGTTTTTATAGTTTGATACAATATTTCATGTTCTCTGTATTTGTCTTTGTCAATTCTGACTTTACTGTTTGAATGGATTCACACTGCTCCTTAACTGCACCATGGTTTCTCCTAGAACTTGAGGAAGGGAGAACACAGCAGCTATCAATCAGTCCTGTGTGAGGTAGTGATTTAAAAAGGCATACACGTTTTAACAGCATTTAAAAGGACTGAAGATGCAGAAGTAAGTTATTGTCATTCCTCCAGAGAAGCTCAGTGGCTGCAGCATCATGCGATGGTTCATCATCTTAGCAGTAAGGACAGAGGGACTGTTTTCACTGGCACCTAAGCCTGGGGCAAGTTTTCAAAAAAACCCTCCAGAGTCGGGCACTCACTGCCCTCAAAGACCCAACTAAAGAGCAGACTCTAACCAAAGGTTATGTTAGGAGAGGTTTACAGAACCTTCCTATCTAGTCAAAGGTTCAGAAGATCTTCCAGGAAGAAAGGAATTGATTTCCTAAATCCTGAAGCTGAAGCTGCTGACAGGCCTCTTGAACATAAAACTTTTATGAAATACACGTGGACGGATAATGTACAACTTTGACTCTGTAGAGGAACTTGCTCTGCATGTTCACTCTGAGGTGCAGAGCTGCAGTCTCTGTGGTATAGTCACAAATCGTAGCTGAGTGTCAGCTGCATGTAGTGAGGGACACAGACGTGAAGTCATGCAGTGCACTGCTGGCACTATCTGCGTAGTGATACTACAAGACCCACTAAGTTGTACCAACACACAGCAAAAGTGAAATTTAGATCTGGGAGTTGAGCGCTGAGAAATCTTAACTATCCGTTTGGGCAAATTTACTCATCAAGCCATATGGCAAAAGGGAAACACAGGCCGTCGCATCACAAATGGTGGCATGTGTGTCATTCTTGGAGTTGTTTCTCGCTCTGACTCAACCCATATTTGCACCACTCTCCATCTGGCCTTCTGGCTCCAGATGCAACTGCCAGACTCTTTTTTTGATTGGGCCATCTGGGCAGCTCCCTGCTGGAGCTTGATTGAGAGAAAATAAAAGTGTTATTTCTTGTCGGGACTGCTCTTTTTTTCAATGTGCAGAATACCAAACTTGAACACACATTCAAACGGATGGCACAGATCAATGGAAAACTGGCTTTTGGCAGGAGTGCTTGCACTTCCTTGTCGTGGAAAAGACAGGGCCAGTGACAAAGAGTTTGATCTGGCATTGCTAAAAGCTATATTTAGAACTGGGTCATTGATAAAGTTAGTCCTAGGATAATGTTATTTACTGGGCAGGAGCGCAGGCAAAGTATTAGGAGCTAATAATCAGAAGAGAAACTTTGCTGACAAAGGTTGGAAACTACCAACGTGCCCTCAACCTGCCGGAAAACGTGATCTGATCCCCCGATCGGGCTACACGACCTAGACTCCTCTCCCCTAAACCACCGGCCACTACTGAGAGCACTGGGACACCACTCTGACATGGACATTTCCCCCTTTACACTCAAACAGCTAATAACCACAAACAAGCACAGAACTTCTGATTTCCTGAGAAACAAATTTCATCTATCATATCATATAGATATTTTCTTCCATTGCAGTGCTATTAAAAGCCTCTATCAGCAGATGGAAATATATAAATCTATGTCAAGTAAGTGTCTAATAAAGACTTATATTGTGTCTCTCTGATCATAAAAAATACAGCCTGTATGACAGGTCTCCAAAGACGTGTTGAATGAAATTAAAAGTTTTCAGAGGCATGTGTGCATAAATCAGAGAAGAAGAAAAGGAAATCAATGTGAACGTGACAACATTAAATATCTATGAATAAGACATTACCACAACGAATACAGGATTGAGTTGGTCTCATGTCATCAAGGTGACTCATTACAGTTACAGTAAGTTTTCTTCTCTGTTATGGATGGAGGTTTAATTTGAGCTTTTCCTAAAGCACAAGGCTGTGGGGTCCACAGCCTTGTGGAGGAGGCTCTGACACCATCCATACAGACATCAGAGTGATGCTGACGGACCGGCTCTCCATGGCAGATTACGTAGGTGATTGATGTGCAACAAGGTGAGACTGTCTAAAAGGTGTGAGAGCCTGACAGAGACACAGACGGAGAGGTTGGATACAGAAACAGCAGCCATTTCTGCTTTCTGATCGCCAAAGAAAGGGCTAAAATGACAACATGGAAAAACAGAATCAAGAAGAACGAAGATGGAAGCCAGTTTTACCACCACCACCACCACTTAACCAGATGATTAGGTTAAAGTCCACAGATACACCTTCACTCGTGTCTTTGTTTTGGTGACAGATGTCTTCTAGACTCGGGCCTTCACTGAGAAATGGCAGCTCTTTGTGGGTATGGCAGTGATAGATTTTTTTATAGCATCGCCTCTATAGCGCTGACAGCTACTTACCACAGAGTAGAGTCATCATGTCGGAGCCTGGCTGGCAGGTCCGGCACAAGAGAACACATCTACATGAGATGAGATACAGCGCAGGCCTTAATCACCAGTTCTCATCAGGCTGTCAGGCATGTCAGGCTCAGATAATAACCCCCTTCACCTTAACTCTGCCCCTGCAAAGCTATTCAATACTGCTGGACTGGTGCAGTGAGGGTGACTGGTGGATGGGGTTTATTTACTGTATGAGGAGAGAAAATCACCCCTTCCAAAAAGTAACAATATACTGCAGTGTTGTGAGGCATGTGCAAATGTTATCGTAATGACCATACAGTTACAGCTAAAATCAAAGGGGGGTCCAATTAATCTACATTAATTGAATGTTGGAGTGAGGCCACACAAACACAGGGAGAAACATGTACATTAAAGCCCACACAGACAGGATCCAGTCCAAAACTCAAGCAAAGCATCACCAACTTCATTTTATCATCTTCACTGACGGTTTCATATATATATTTAGCCGATATTTAATACCAAAAAGTGTTTAGTAGAAAATACGCTGAAAACACTAGGCACTTATCCCCAGAGTGCTTCCAAATGGAAGAAAAGGTTCACCTCAGGCACAAATCCCTCACACGGACGCTCAGCAAAGTACCAGACACTGCAGCGTAAGCTCAACGTGTCCTGAAGTGGTAACACACTTGACCAGATAAGACCAGAATCTGGTGTGAAGGCGACGTGAATGAGCGCGTTAGAGCCTGAGACCGACAGCGACAATGCAGCTCCTCGAAACGGGCGGCTGCTTTGTAAAGGCTGCATAACAAGCAGAGCCAACCCCCCACAAGAAGAAGGGGAAAGATGTGATCAGAGACGAGCGTCCGAGCCAATCCGCCGCCAGACGATGAGCACAGCGGAGCAGAGGCAGAATCAGTCCTTTGAAACTATTTGCATTGCATTTATGGTTTATCAGAGACGAATAAATTGGACTGAAGCAGGAGAGAAACGTTAATACAAGCAATTCAAATGCAGAAATGGACGTAGAGTGAGCCACTAGCATTTTAACAGCATTATTATACCTCTTCCCCCACCAAGCCTTCCTCTAATGATATACACTGTATAGTAGAACATTTCATGCTTATCTAACTAGACCTGACACATTTCTTACACCTTCACAACTGAAAATAGCAAATTTCACAGGTTCTACCAAAGCAGGACGTCAGGCTGCGGTAACATTTGAGTCGTGCACAAAAAACTGGGAGCTTATTTGGCTGATGAGATACATGTTCTCCTATAGGCTGTACATTGTTACATGTCAATATACTCAATCGGATTCTAGACAATTTCAATGTGCATTGTACATTCATACATTCAAAAGAAGCCTGATTGGTGTGATGTGAAGTGCATGCAGCTGCTCTGAAAGAAGCCGCTCAGACCCGGGGACTAAAAGATTAAACATCTGTCCTCAAAGAGTTGCTGCTTTATTCTCTCATTAGCCAAAACAGCACTAACGAAGACCTGTTAATATTTCCCAGGTACAGTAGATAAAAACCCTTTTGAGAAAACACTTGAAAAATATGCAAATGTTTAACCCGTGTGTTCGAAGCAGTTTTAAAGGACGTGTTCTGAGATATTTCTCCCACAGTCAGAAAGCGGTGTGATGTGGGGGAGAAGCTCCTACAGGCCACATCCACGCACCAACAGAACAGAGACAGGAATCCAGCCCTGACCAACCTGCCAAATATCACCACAGACATTTTGTCTGGAGTGTTTATGTGGCGTTAATCACTGTGCTGTGGGTGTGATTCTGTTTTTGTCCCAGTTACAACACAGCGGGGATGTTTGTTTACCACCACATCCGACTGATACTGTTCACCAAACATGCGAAGGGACACAAATTTTAGACTGCATGTTTTTTTAACGCACTGACTGAACTCCCCAACACCTTCAAGTCTGCCTGTGTGTAAATGTATACAGCACATGAAAAGCGACGCCTCCGTCAGTCATCTTAATTGCTCTAGGGTTACGACAAACTGTCTCAACCGCATGCACAGGGTCCAAAAGTGCACTGCAGGACCGGTACCGTGCGGTTTAGCTGAGTACCTTTAGACATCACAGCCACCTGGAGGGATCTGGACTTGTTTGAAGATTATCTATAACTATTCAATTCAGCCATGTCTGTCCTGACCGAATGTTACAACGCTGAGCGAAAACCAAAGTTGAATGTCGAATTATAAACTATTGCTGCTTGTTCTTCACATTTGGATCAAAGAAAATCTAATCAAATCTATTCTTCTGTGATTTGATTCAGAGAAAATGAACAAACCTCCAGTGTTTAAAACAAGCTGCCTTGATGTTATTAATCAAAACCTGGAGTTGCTTTGGCAACAATGGAGAATCCTGACAAGAGTGTTTAACTGCTTGTTTGATGTATATAACTGCACCACGCTGGTCTGTGTCTTCTTTCCAGTTCAAATCTGCTGAAATGGAAACGCTGAGGAAATTCGGAGCCTGTACTTTCACTGCGGTATTTTAAATGTCATCTCATGTGTTTTTACAAATAAGAGAAATTCATTAGCCCATTTTCTTTACCGCTGTGCTGATATTTATCATATTTATGATATTACAGTATAGATAGATTTTTTTGAATACACTTAAATCCCTCTAGATGCATGCGAACACACGTATTCGCCCAATTATTCTGCGCTGCTGCTGCTGCGTGTTTGTGAGCACAGGCACTGCTTATTAAACAAGAAGAAAAACTGTTGCTTGTTGATTAACATCAATACAAATTCTTCCTCTTATCTAACTAACTAAAGCTATGGCCACACAGTGTTTTCTCGTCTCCCTCAATTTGAATCTCAATGCTCACTCCTTTCCACTCGGCGGCATCTTTAATAAAGGCTGCTGCTTGTCGGCGAGGGTGTCCTGTCTCTAGTGAGATTGTTAATAAAGCAGAGATGTTCTGCCCCAATCCAAAGACTTTGGGAAGGGAGGGACGGGGGGGTGAAGACTATTATTCAGTCAAGAAAAACAAGGGGCTTTACATACAGGCACCACTGTGGGGAAGCAGCAGTGAACTTTCTTCCTGCGCTTTTTTAATGTGTTTTCCTCTTCCAGAGTCTAATAGCTTCCCTGGACCCAGACAGCTTCACATTAATTGGCCAAGGAGGCGATGCCAAGGCTGTTCTGCTCAGGTTCCTCTGGCGCTGCCACCCGCCGACTCAATACAGAGCGGCCACGTCCGCTCCTCGCCCCCCCCCCGTCTGTTCCTCTCTCTCTCCGTCTTACCTTCGTGTGATCTCCTCTTATCCATCTGCTGCGCCTCCGTCCACCACACTGCTTTTTTGCATGTCTGATTGTTTGTTTCTCGGCTCCCTCCCGCTTCCTCATTCGTCGGCGGCCCCCCCCCCCCCCCCCCCCATTAACCTCTGCGCGCGCCGTCTTCCCCGTCCTTGTTTTTGTTTGCTCTCCCCTTTCAGCTTCCTGTCTTCCTCTGTCCTCTGTCAGAAGCATATCAAGTAGGGGCTTCGCAGCATGTCACAGCTGATTCCGACCACACTGAGGCGAGCTCAGCAGGACACCGGCATGAGAGGAGCTCTGAAGACCTCTTCCCCCAGACAGAGTTTCTTTAGCCTTACTTTACAGAATTTCCTGGACATCAAACATGTTAGATAACATTCTTTTGCTTTACTATAATATCCTAAGTCCTATTAACTTTTTAAATTTATGTTAAGACAGGATAGCCTCATTTTATCATTTCTTTCCCGCTGGGTCTGCTTAATTACTGGACCAATGCCCACTGGCCAGGCTTCTGCTCTTTTATTACCTAATGTATGAGCTGCATCCTGGGCCCCCTGTCGTTCTCTGTTTCTACTAGAACACATTACTCCCACTCATTCTAATGTGCCAGCCCTGCTGTACACGATCCTTGATGATAATTTACTGCGTACAACGTATAGCATAAGCTCTCTTACATCTGCAGGTTTAGAAATTCAGAAAGACGTGAGCACGGTTATTATTACATTAAGAGCCAGGAATGAAGGCGTCTGAGTGACAGTGTAATTGACTAGATTAAATGTTCTGTCTGTGCCGGTTCAACAAGGATTCAAATGGTCGTCCACATACTGTCATTTCTACAGAAAACAGCTTAAACACAACATTGCACCATCTAGGTTGTTATTTTTTGTTCTGATATTGTTTCTATTTATTCATGTTTATGTTACAAACAGCAAAAGCGAAGTTATGTCACTTGTCTGCTTCACAAACGAGTGTCTTGTTTTCTTTTCCCATCTCCTGCAACCTGAATCCATCATTACATCTATTTTTTTCGAACTCATACACAAGTGATTTTTCCGCAGAGCTGAAGATGAATGTGCTTTAATACTTTTTGAAATACAAGATATAAATTGAATTAAAGCTTCATTAGAAGAGTGAGCCTCTGTGTGCATCTCTCCCACAGAGGGAAAAATAAAGAAAATAAAGAAAAATAAAGATATCATTCCTTAGACCTTTGGCCAGAATTTGAATGACACCTCAGAGGAAGTCTGGGTCCCACATTTTGTGACAAGCCGAACTGCTACAGTATGTATGTATGTATTGCTTTTTTTGCATGACAAATTGCATATTATAACAATATTCATTACTTCAGTACAGTACTGGTTGTTACTACCATCATTTCCTAAAGAAGGTAAAGCCATCAGCACAGAATTGTGTCCCCACCCCTTGTGAAGCCACCATGCACCCACCCCCACCCCCACCCCACCAGCTCCACTTTGACCACGTCTGGTACAAAATCCCAAGAGGAGTTGACAGCTCTTTCTCCTTGTAAAATAAAAATATATAAACACATCACACGGAGTCACTCGTTGCTCAAAGTCCACTACCCCTGTGGAGCACAGGGTAATTCAGTCCATCTGGTTTGAAGCACGTTGACACTTAGCTTAGTCACAAGTGCAAGTAAAGGCAGACACAGCACCGAACGGCAGCTATCGATCAGAATGAGGCTGTCAGTTGTTTGAGGAAGAGGTTCCCTGGAAAGCGCCGCTAACGAGCTCTGCTTACCTCCCACTGCAGCTTTTGATTCATTGGCGCTGGGGAAGATGAGGACGACGTGGGGATGTGCTATGGTAAATGTGCGGTTTAGTGGCACAATCAATGAAAACACAAGCTGTACTCTTTTCTTAGTGACTAACCCCAGCGCGCATGCACATACACACACACACACACACACACACACACACACACACACATGCGCGCACACACACACACACACGTGCGCGCGCACACACACACACACACACACACACACACACACACACACACACACACACACACACACACACACACAACCTGTACTCAAGTGAAATCGTTTTCAGAGTAGAGGCAATAGAGAGGCGAGTGTATTGAGATCTAATCAAATATCCTAACAGGGCCTGTTTATTGATTTCAAGGCAGAATTAGCCGCCTGTGTTCCTCCCCTGTTAGTTCAATGCCTTAGAAGAAAATAGATGTTTCAAGTGAGGATGGGTGAAAGGGAAATGAACAGAGGAGAAAAGAATTCGCAGCTCATGAGTCCAGTAGTATTACTACATCCGTCACATGTCCCATTAGCGGACAACTTGCAGCAAAAGCACTTTGCGTTGTGCAGCCACATAAGCTAGCTAAACTTACTCAGTCTAATTTAATTATTCTAATTCAAACTCTGCTCATTATAAATAGTCACTTTTAAGATAAACCCGTCAGGAAGGTGATGACTTTAATAAAGTTTATTATAGAGGCCAGTGTGTGGTGGGTCCTAAATGGGTCCAGATGCAGCTACATTATTTTAGTGCTCAGACTCCCATCATCAGTACCACCTTCCCATTTTCCTCCATCTGTATTTTCCAACACTTTCCTCCCCACTTACAGTATAAAGTCTGCCACGTTGCAAGCTGAGCTAGGCTACTGGTGTTCCAGAGGGGATGGGAATGTGTCAGGGAGGAGGATAGACCTCTAATTAGTTGTTTTCTATCTCTTGGGAAAGGAGGGGCTCTATGATGCTGTCCCTGCTTCCTAATGAGCGCACTAGAGACCACCGAGACGAACCCTTGCAAGCTAAAGTGGTGATAGCCGTTCCTGCCTGCAGTACACTTCATGCACCTCAAGCCGTTTGTCTCACTTCCTTATTTTTTCCCATTGTCATTCTCAATATTTTGCTTGTTCACCTTCAGGTATTGGACTATCCCAGTGTAGTGGTCCAAACCCCCACTGCCCAGCAACTAGAAGACACAACCTGAAGCCCTGAGAGCTGGTAAACAGTCACACAATAAAACTCCTTATTGGTTCAATGCACCAAGCAAGGGATCACATCATTGTTAGAGGAATCTACAGCATTTCCAGCAACTTCTGGTAAAGAATTCCTCAAACGTCTGAGCATATCTGAGCAGCTGATTAGCTTCTCAGTTTGACAAAGCGTGGCAGGATCATCATTTGTTGACTGGCGCAGTGAAAGAGGGAGAGATCATTCACCCCCACTGTATATAGGATAGCTGTGTCAGGTTGGGGTTTGATTAAAGAATGCTTCTCATTAAAAGGTTCCCTCCAGTTACTAATCAAAGCCGTGTCGATTTCAGGGAATTAACTCACCAAACACTCTTGCCCTGCTGCTTTCACTCTTCCCCTGCTTTTGCTTACTGCCTCTCTTTTCCATCCTCATTTTCGTTCTCCTCCTTATTCATTTTATTCACTCTTTTAATCGCAGTCACCACATCCTCCCTCCGCATCCTCTACACCACCCCTCCTTCTGCTTCCTCTCACCCTTTCTTCTTTTCCTTCCTCCTTCTGTCCATTTCTTCAGTATTGCCGCCGGCATTGATCTGTTTTTTGCTGGCAAATTAACCGGGGGAAGGAAGTCCCAGCGGTCCCAGGCCGAGCTAAGCTTATGTAACAACAACCAGTCAGCTATAAAGCCTCTATCAGAGGGAGAGGGGTCAACTGGTGACACTGCTACAATTGATACAGCTTGTAAACTGCGTTAATGTAGGTGGGAGTGGTTAGTGAGCGGCGATCCCAGCGGTGGCACTTGGAAACCCAGGTGGCGCCACATGCAAGACTACATGCGTGGCTAAACCCTGCAAAACTGAGGGTATGATTGAATGTAGTACACACATCACAATCTTCAGAAAAGTGGTTAAAAACAAGCCACAATCTAAATCTCCTCTGAACCTGTTTAACACTGTTAACCAGCCAATTCAATTAACTCAGGACAGTGGCATCAGCAACGGTTCCTCTGAACGAGGTCAGAACAAAAGGATAACGTGGGTCAACATCTTCACCAGCTGCCATTCAACGGTGGAGACCGTAATCAGCGGCAAGCTGTCATTAGTTAATAAACACTTACCCTCCCTTCAGACAGAGCTTTGTTAGTTTCACTGCTATAAACAGATTTCTATTACTACATAATTATAGGAGCGCTGCGTGTGAATTAGCATTCAGAATTTAGTCGTCTCCCACACAAAGACATCCGTCAAAACGAACACATCCTGCATTTTCCAAAAAAGCAATTCAACGTGCAGCACTCTAGTGGTTCTACCCCTTTATGCTTTATCTTTTTCAGTCCGCCCGTCAATGCGTGACCTTTCTCATGTATTCAACATTACATTTTTAAAGGTTCCAACCGAGCTCCATGTCATTCACTAACCACAGACCACAGGGCAGCGCCGCTCTCGTCAGAGCCTCCCTCATCCCTCCCCTGTCTTTTCCAAGGTTTATGTTAGAGCTAGATCCACTCTCAGCCTGCGAGACTCACGGGGGATGGACTGGCATCAACAAAGACGCTCTGCTTCTCTCGACTGGACTCTGCATCCTTTTGTGTTGATGCTTGGTTTTATTATTTCCTTTTGTACTGAGTAAAAAGGTACAAAGGTTTTCTGCTTCACACTCTGCTGACTAATTGCATCAAAGCGTTAGGAGACTGTTGTCTCAGCCCCTGTGTTTGTACAAGCATCAAAAAGAGAGCGATCCAGGATGAGGAACCTGTGCCAGATGTCGTCTAACCATGAGGGGAGTGGGACGCGAGAATGCAAACACCAGGAGTGACTATAGCATGAGCTTGTCTCTGCCCCGTACAGCAGAACCTGGGCAGGACACCTTTCATTGTCATCCTTCCCTTTGTTGATAATGTTATGTGGAAAGAGAAGTGCAGACGAGAAGAAGAGAGAGTCACTGAGACACCTGCAGCGCTGATCAAAGGGAAAAGCTCGACACGGGGACGTGGGACAGATGGAGTGAGAGTCTGTGCGTGTGCATTCATGTGCTTCTGCATCCGCGTCGACATCTAAACACGATCATACAGACTCTGTGTGTGTGTGTGTGTGTGGGGGGGGGGGGGGGGGGGGGCTACAGGGGCAGGGCTGCTAAAATATTGGCGACGTCTGTTCATTCAAGCGTGCGACATGATTTATGTGTGAGACACCGAGTGTAAATGTCCTGCCTGTGAGCAGCAGACCAAACACCGGACCAAAGCCGAAGACCAACTGATTATACACTGGCTTCCCACCACTCTCTCACAGTGGCGTCCATTCCCCACTTCTCTCTGTCTATTTATCTCTCTCTCCTGCGCTGCCTGTTTTCCTCCCTCCCACTCTTTTCCCCATATTCTGCTCCCGCTCTGATATCGTTCACCTTGACATCCGCAAACGTCGGCACCTGTAGCGACCGTGTCCCCAGCCTCCTGCCAGGAAAGTCGCACTCACTGCTGCCACGCACTGTTTTTGAAACCTCCGACATTTTGCATTGCACAACAACAGCAGACCACAAAATACTGCTGTTTACACGAGCCAAGAAGCAAGACAAGGCTAATGAGTCGCTGCAGTTTGTGATGGGAAACAGGAACAGATTGTCTTTAATAAATCCTATGTTTACAGTGGATGATCCTTTCCCACTGAAGGAGCTTCACAGATTAGTTCTCATCATTAAACTTTTGTGATAGTTACAGAGGAGTTTATTAAGGCTTTAAATTACACCCAAACTGTCCAAGTGTCCAGTACACAGAGTAGGAGCTGTGCTGGATTTAGCTTATGTTAATAAAGCACCAGCACAGTGAAATGTGAGCTAATCTAATGATGGGCACGGCCTCCATGGTTAGACTATCTGTGTGACCCCTTCTCCTTACCTGTCCAAACTATATGGAAATGGGCTTTATGAGTCGGGAGCAGGACCAGAACTACAGCACACCCCTTCCTGTCAACTGTCCATGAATAATGTCTCTTCCTGCATTCTGTGCTCCACCCACCATCCTTGACTCCAGCTTCCCTTTTCTAGGTAATACCGACCTGTAATCACCAATAACAGCTTCAGTCCACATCCACAACTTCCAACTCCGACCTTTTTCAAGTCCAGCTGAGATTCTGTCTGATCCTTTAACAGACCGTTTCCAGGGCCAAAAATAAAACCTGAAGCCTCAACGTTATATACTTAACACCCTTTACCACTAACTGGTCAACAATACGTAGCATTAGGCATTAAAAAGGTGACAGGAAAAAGGAAAAGGACCCAAAAGCGTAGGAATGTCAACACCCATGTGACCAGGTGTAGAAGAGATGGAGAGTGTCAGACTGTGTGTGTAAATTACTGGCTGGCATACTGAATATTTATGAGGCAGACAGAGGCAAAGGGAGAATTCACAGTCTAGGTGGTGCAAACGGGAAAGACGGATGCAGGGAGGTGATTGGAAGGGACAGAGTGTCTCCTCTGATGGATAATGACAGCCCCGAGTCACAGATTAAAGCCTGGACAACTCCTTCAATATTGTTAAAACCACCACAGGGGTTTTGTCAATGAAGGCAACAGTGAGAGGGAGAGAGCACACGTAAAGGACGGTGTGAAATATAATGAACACATAATAGCTCACATGTCCCAGATAATATACAGTGGCCCTAAGACATCGTGATATCCGGTCTGTTGCAGTGTTACATGAAGCTGGAGCCAAGTCATAGTCAACAAATTAGAATTAATGCTTCCTCTATACAGTGAAATCACATCTTCATAAGACATGCATGCTTTTTCGAACACTGAAACAGATTTTGCTTGTGAAATTTAATTCCACAGTAGTAGAGTCGTGGATTTTTCCTTTTAACACCTGTAACCTGATGTTTTTGCTCAGTCTCTTAAACAGTCCTACCACATGATGATGCTGGATCCCTTTACAGTGGACTCAGGCTCACCATCTCCTCCAGTGAGGGAATCTCCATGGAATGTCTGAAACCCAGCCTGTACAACAACAAAGCTCTTGTTTACAGTCGCATAAATGAAATGTTGATTCCAAATTCTTCCAAAAAAACTCAACTGTGACATAAGTGATGACTTACACGTGGGTTATTTGCTCCAATGCAAACTTCATCACTCCTAATGCATTAAATGCAGCAAAACGGTAAAAGAACATCCACACATAAACAGCTAAGTAGCATCTCAGTGACCAACCGTCACACTGCGGTTAGCTGCGTTAGCTTAACCAACGTTACCTCACCAGAACGCTCCACACGTGACGTTGGAACCTTCGTGCAGGTGTTTCGGTGCGTCTGTTCACTTTTGACGCGCTTTCTGCAATCATTCATTAGTTTTATTTATTTAATTTTCTTATTTCGATACCGAGAAACGTCAATTATGGGGGCGGGGCTGCATCGGCAGGAAGCAGAACTTCAAAATAAAACAATAAAACGAACCTTCCTGATTATTTATTTGTGTAAATGTAGGATGTTTGATAAATACTAAACACAAATTAGTAATACTACATTATGCAACCCATGTTTATGATGCTTCCAGTGGGTTACGTAGGTTTGACTAGTTCTTTGGTTTAAATGCAGAATTGTGAATGCGCATCTTATTTTGTAGAGTGGTTCAGTACTGCAACCAAGATGGGTCAACCAGATTATAGTGCTCACACACATAGTGGCACATATAGGGGTGTTAAATTAGAGCAGTGATTTCCTCTGGCAGGGAAACCTCTTGGTCTGGGAGAAGCATCTGGACAATATCATCCCAGAGGCCTGGATACTGGCAGCCAAGTGACGAGAGTCCCCACCGCGAGTGTAGACAGAGCACAGCGGAGCTTCCTGTCCAGAATAACACATCAGTCAGACAAGTGGGGCCAGCACACACGTCCTTCTGAGACACATACTGTACATAGACCAGGATAGAATTAGGAGCGGCAGGAAAAACTTCCCCAACTTGGTATGAACTATGCATGTGACAAATAAAAGTCACTGTGGGGAAAAAAATGCTGTCAAAGTTTACACAAAGCCCTATTTTACATCACGTCCTCATTATTTCTTCAGTTTGAACAAGATGAATGTCGTCTGCAAACTAAAGGAACAAAACATTGTTCTTTATACCGGCGTGTGTAAATTAGAACATAGTGCATTGCATTACATGCATTACACAGACCTCACATGCAACATGAAAATACATAACACATACGCTAAAAACGAGGCCCCTTTGTTAAGACCGCTCCTGTTTGTGTTTGCATCCCCGTGTCGAGATGTGAGGACGACGTGACAGAGAGGGAAGAGGAGCGAGCGACGTCCCGTAGACAGAAACAGAATCACATGAAGACAGATAGATGGAATGAGGACAGCTCGGTCCGAGAGCGGAGCAGCGGCAGCAGCTGCTGCTGCTTCCTGTTGTCTCTGAGCCTAGATAGCGGCGCAGCGTGGCAGCGCACCCAGGGGACGCGGCGGAAACAAAACCCAATCACCGGCCTGCGTCGCTAACAGGCTTTCCTCAGGTGGACGCTCTCATCAGATTGCCATCTGTACAGTACGCACACATACAGCCCAGTCACTGTGCGGCTGAATGAGACGTTTTGGATTTTTAAATGCTCGTTAATGCAAAATTAGCCCAAGAGAAACATCTGTATAGGCGTAAATATTGGTATCGGTTTAATGCCTTTAGCACTGGAAAGCTTACACTATAAGACGGTTTAGCTGCGTGTTTGTAAGGGGATTAGGGTTTTTTGCAGAGGTTTCTCCCTTTCCCAGTGGGAGTCGGTAGATTGACAGTAAGCAGAGCCCGACGTAACGCATGCACTGATATGAAAAGTCTCAGCTCAGGCACAATGAAACACAACAAAACTGAAACTCTGACAAAACAAGAAAAAATATTCAGAGTAGCTGAAGTCATTTTTTTTCCCCAAGTATGTGGCAATTTGTTTCCATACAGCGCAGCATAAGAATGAAATGTCAGTCTTTTCTGGAGGGGAGGAAAACCAAACCCAGTATCTGCAGCAGGGATCATTTTAAATCAAAAATACACAATGCATTGAAAAGTATATATGTATATATAGATATATATACAGTATATATATACTGTATATACACACCACACAGCCAGAGTGGCACAGCCTCTGCATTGTTTATTAGGATTAGTTATTGGTAAATGTGATGTTTGACTCTAGAGCAGCGCACGTATCGAGCGTACTGTATATTCAGAGAATATTCTGACAGATGCGTGTGGAGTTTTCCTGTTCCTCTAACTGATCTCAGACCCTGCCAGGATCATTCCCCTCCAGTCTGCTTTGTCTGTGGAGATTTATGAAGCAACACCACATTCATAAATCTCCAGGATATAAACACAACATTTTTTGCTCAAGCTAAAATATTTTCGGTGTCCACCCACGCACGTCAGCATTAACACAATAATGTGATATTGAATCGTCTAAACTTCATCTCGCATTGTGTCTCGGCACACGTTCGGAGGTGATAACGAACCAGTGGAAGCGGAAGAGTTAGTTTTTTTGTCCAACGCACGTCCCATAACTCAGGGGCCGGCACCCTCCAGGCCCATTCGGTCCTCGGACTTGGAAGGAAATGATGGTGAATTAAGATCATCCAGCTCCACAAGAGGGTCGAGCATATTACACTTTTTCATTTTTATGAAAACAGCCATGCTTTAGAATGTGCACCGTGTTTTATGTTTCCAGTGCCTCAGCTGAAGCACCTGCCGCGGCCAACTATACATTTTAGTAATCCGGTGAATGAGTGTATGTTTTGCTACGCTGCTTACAGTAAGACCGGGCCACCAGGGCAGACAGAAGGGAAATGGAAATATTAAATATAGATGGCAGCGCCGGCAGCCGAGCGGAGGAGAAATAAACTTGGAACCACGGAACACCCGTCGACAGCCCGTGCCCCCGTCCTTATTATCAAGAGGACCCGTGTCAGCGCTGTCAGAGTGTCTCGCTGTCTGTTAAGTAGATGTTGATCCGATCCTGATCCCTACAGCCGCGTCACAATGTTCTGCCCGACGAGTCCGTTCTACATGTACAGCACCAGGCACATTAGCAACGAATCCAAACAAATGACACAATGCGCATTTATGAAATGACTCGGACCCGTGAGGGCGTGAAATGAGCCCAGTCGCCGGCCGCGTGCTGCGTGAAGGGCAGCAGAGCGGGTCGGCACCGGGCCGGGCCTTCCCTCCGGCAGGTCCCATGATTGTCCTCAACCTGCTAAAACTTTAAATTGTCTCCGATCTGGTGTCCATCAGCCGCTGCCGCAGCCAACGTCGTGCGCCCTTATCTTCCTGCGCTCGGGCGACTGTAACGGTGGCCTGAGGCGACGCGTCAGTGAGGGGAACAGCAGCGATCAGGTGTGTTTGACTTTCGTCCTTTCCCAACGTGCCCGTGCAGCAACATTCGGCTGAACCGGGAGCTCTCGCGTGCGTCTTTAAAGCTGCCAGTCAACGCGCGCCGCAGCTCGCGGGCGAGAGATTCCATCGGAGCCCCAGCGGCTGTTAGGAGACGAGGAGGGAGAAGAAGTCGTTGCTATTCCGGTGATTACGCACGGCGAGCGGCGACGACACATCTGTTCGCATCGCACCGCGCTTTGCCGAGAACAAACGATTCTTATTGCAGCTGTAAAACGCATTAAAGGTAATTGACGGAGAGAAGCTCCAGAGCAGCCAGAGCTCCGGCTGGTTATTGCGGTCGACGCAGCTTTTACCTTCTGACGTGTGGATTTGTTTCAGTTTGATATAATCACAGAATCGAATAATTAGGCCTCTTAAACCACAACGAGGCCCGGCTCGTTCTCTGTGGATCCAATTGGACTTTTGAACAGTGTTGTCCACTATTTGAAAGGAGCCCTGCTGCTTCACGCTCTTCCACCTTCAGCCCGTCTGCGTTTCCTGTCAGTGCTGTGGTGCTTATTGTTTAAGTAGACAATTAATTAGCTCGTAGCTCTTCCCCGCGGTGCCGCGCGGCGCCAGAGGGTGTTGATGAGCCTCGTCTGCGCGTCTCCGTAATAAACTCTTGGCGTTCTGTTCCACTAATTTTCTTTTGTTTTTGCCTGGCATTAAAGCTAAAAGCCCACAGAAACATCTTCTCTTCCGTTCCACTATCAAGCTCCACGGCGCTCTCTGAGGACCTGCAGTACTAACAGCGCTTCTTGTCAGTACTCATCAAGCAGCGCCGGGAAAAAAAAAAAAAAACATGTTGAGAACTTGTGAAACGTCTGCAGACTGGTGGCGTCTATTCTTGCAGGCTTTTCATTAGAACAGCACGTCCCCGCGGGCCCGGAGCCGGTGACTGATTAGAGATTCTGTCTGTGGACGAGCTTAGCATCGGTTTGAACTGTGTGCACGCTCGCATAAATACCCATTTCATTACACTCTGACTGTGACTCCGATACAATGTTTCCCCACGAAAAAAGCTTTTTAGCCAGTTAGGCGTCAAAATAAAGTCCTTGCACGATTCTGTTCAGCACACATCTAAGCCACGTCATCAGAAGGTGCTCCACATATTTCCCCTGCTCAGATTTGTGCCTTTTACTCCTTCAGATTTTGCCACTCTGTGTTTTCTACCCATGTGTGAGAGGCTGAAGCCTCGTAGCCCAAACAGAGACTCTCTAGTGAGCCGGGGCTGGAGAGCAGCCGGTTCCCTGCTGTAAGTCAGGCCCCTGTTTACCGTCTCTGACATACTGCCCATCTGCGTTCGTGTCAGGATGAATCACTGGTCAAGCAAACACATCCGTGCTGTGAACATTCTCGGGCAGAACACAATCAGAACGCTGACTCCGGCTGAACCGCGGCCCAGATACAAAAACGGGATCAATGTGGACGCGGACGCCATCTGGCTGGTCGCACGGATGGCTTCCCTCGCCCGTGGGTTCATCTGCCTGCTGGTGAAAGGCTGGAGTCTCAAGGTGTATTTTCAGAATAAAACTCCTGAATGCATCTAATAAGTGCTCTCTTAGGGACCTTGTGATTTTAAATGTAGGTCGTCCCCGTTGAAATATTCCAATTCCAGGTTGTACAACAAGCCAACGGGTGAATATTTTAAATACAGTCTTGGAAACAAAAAGCCCATAATAAAGATTGTGGCAGAAAGAAAAAGAAAACAGGCAGGAGAGGCGGCCTAAGGACACGACTCGGACCAGAGGAGCAGCGGGTCAAAGCAGGATGCGCTCACTGTGCTAAAGCTTCAGGGAATTTAAAACCCAAGACCAAAAGAATGAAGTGAATGAAAAAGGCCATAAATCCCTGCTGTATTCACAACAACACACAGTCGCCAGGCTGATGTGCTGCTCACAGCTGGAACATGTTCCCTCCTCACACACCGTTCCGTCTGACCCGAGGACACATGGGACCGGTTCCAGCGCCGGCTCCACTGGGTTCTCTCACGTATTCCATTTTCTCTTGTCACCATCCACTGTGCTGATTTATCACATCATTATATAATCATAAACATTTTCAAGAAATGAGCATAAAACAAGGGCAGGTGTTTTTATCAGCAGTCCAGGACGGGAAACAACCTCTCACAGAGCCCTGTAGTCCGCTAACTGGCCCTTTTGGGTCCATGCAGCTAATCAGTGAGAAATGATGTCATCACCGAGAGGTCAAACGCTGCCCCGGCGCTCTTTAGGATTGTTCTGACGTGAATGAATCAGTGTCATTAATTAGCAAGCGTTCGCGCAGGTCTCGTCTGTTCGTCAGCTGGAGGACAACAAAGCGAACACGCCAGCGTCTCATGGCTTCCTTTGAACAGCTGCTCCGTCAGCCTCCGTCCAGCTGTGAGAACGTAGCCTGGTTCAGCTGAAAATCAATAGCCCGAGCGAACCCGTTGCTTTCCCCTTGCATCACATGCCATGAAAGAGAATGACGAGCCCGAGAAGCTGTTGGCTTTTTTTTTCCTCATGCAACAAAAAACATATTTACGTGTGGCATGTTTATTGTATTGACACAGTTCCTGCAAATCGCTGTCTGTTTGCATTTGCTCAAATAAGAACGAAGGTGCAGGATGCAGACGTGCACACAGGATGTCGTTAGTGAAGGAGGAAACAAGATGCAAAGACAGAAAGTGTAAAGCAGGAGAGAGTTTATGAACAGGTCCGCTTTGTGTTGTGGAGCTGATGCCTCCTCCACAGCTGCTGTTCACACCCTTCAGTGACTGAAGACAAGCGTCCACGTGCGTCTGTGAGGGTGGATTTATTTAGCAGCTCTTCAGATCATATCCCTTCGTACGGGAGCTCAGCCCTGCGGTATTTACCAGATCACTTAGGATCCCGTGGCGTCGCCTGCTTATTACGAAGTGGCCAAAACGACCGAAGCATTTTCTTGCTCTAATCAAATAATTGGTTGGTGGCGATAACTGGGCTCAGTGATTATGACCGGAGCAGGAGAACACCAAAGGGCCCAGGAATCGAGACGTCTGCCCTTGTCCTGACTTCCCAAAGTCGTCTTTGTTCTAAATGCATTTCCTGATAGCGTCTGAGGCCTGAATGTAAAGACTGCAGCTGCTCTGAACCGCTTGGTGGTAACGCAGGCGCCTTCACAACCTGGTCCTGAGGTTAATTAAGACGGACAGAAAGTCGCTCGGCGCTTTGTTCTTCACATCCTGCTCGTCAACACACCGGACTCCAGCAAACACACACACACACACACAGACACACACACACACACACACACACACACACACACACACACACACACACACACACACACACACACACACACACACACACACACGTGCGACAGGTCGAGCTGCCTGTCACTCAGGCCTTTTCCATTTGGAGATGAGCACAGCACTGTTGAGTCAGGCTCAGAGAGAGAGAGACAAAGACAGAGATGTGAACAGGAAGCTGAAGGAGAAACCAGTGGGCAAAAAGCCAAAACTCAGTTTTAAACAGTCACTTATACAAACTAGGCCCAGTGTGTGTGTGTGTGTGTGTGTGTGTGTGTGTGCGAGGGTGTGTTCATTCAGTTTTTGTGAACAAAAAAAAACAGGTGTAACAATGATTTCAAGGTTATGCATAGAATAGATTTGTGCGTCGAACAGGATTCACGTTGGGCTGTTTCTAATTCTGTAAACGTCACCATCCCTTCCTCATTTCACCCGTGAACAAACCGGGTGTCCCATTGTCAAAAAGTGTCACGCTCGTCGGCGGCGCGGCTGACGGCGGCGCGCTGTGTAATGAGGGACTGTCGCTGGAGCACCGAGGGGAGACAGCGGTGACACGCCAGCGTGGGAAACTCATCTAAATCACATTACGGGAGCGGGGCCGGAGGCTCGCATGGCTGGCAGATTAGCCCGCATGGGCCGCAGTGTCCCTCAGCCCTCCGCCGTGTGGGCTGACGGCTAATAAACACTGTGAGCGGGTCTGAGGCGCTGAATGGCTTCACTAGCAGCGTGACACCGAGAGGAGAGGGAGGCGGCGGCATCAACACTGAGGCTCCGGCTGAGTCGGGGTCAAACTTAAGCATCGCCCGGTGTCGTGTCCGGGTCAACGTGGTGCTGGAGCGGGAGTTTAGGCGATCCGCTGCAGGCTGCGGCGCCGAGCGGCCAGACTGGACCAGGTCCACATTGACCCTGGGAGTTTCTGCCTCCACATCAAAGGTTCATCTCACAGTAATTGTTTGCAAATTAAAATTACATCACAAGTAATTAGAGCAAAAACTGTTTGCAGAACTGCTACAGAAAGGTTTATTTTCACCCTCATCAAAACAGGTTCAGGTTATTAGAAATCTTATGAACATTGTCTGTGTGACAAAAACATCAAACACATCAGCTGTTTGAACTGTTATGTCTTTTACTACGTTGGTGCCATGGCGACCGACTCCTTTGATGGTTCGTCACATCGTCACGTGACACCACTCGCCGCTGCCTCTTTACTCCAACCCTCTAAACTGCATCATTACCGCGGCCATTGTTCAGCTTTGCGCCCGTTTAGTGGCTTTTTGTTGCATCGTTTACTCGCCCGACGTCGAGCAGAGAGTCGGTGGCAATTACAGCTCTGGCAGAGTCTGGAGTGGCATTTGTACGACATTAGCGAGGCACGTTGAGCTGAGGAGAGGATCCCACTCTGGCCCTGAGGCTAACGAGCCATAAACCGCATCAACGCAGACCCGGACATTCGCATCACAGCAAGAAAGTTAAAACGCTGTTTTAATGACTTTTTCAACGCAAACGGAGGCAAACGGAGGAAACAGACGCGTGGAGCTAGCTTCTACCGCTAGGCAGCGTGTTAGCATCTGCTGCTGGATGCCGGACGCTCTCATCACAGCGACGGAGTGGTTGCGATCCTCCGCGACCAGCTGCTTCCCATTCATTGGCTCAGTTACACGCGGTTCACACCTGGGAAATACCCACTCCAGCCGCATATTATCTCGCGGTTTCTCCCGCACTTGACAGCTCCACTGGAGCAGCTGGGGGTCAAGCGCCTTGCTCAACAGCACCTCGACAGCCGGCGCCGTGGGAGCACCCGGGGTCGCTGGGTTTACCTGAACCCAGAGCTGGGAACGCACAGGCGCCGCGTCAGCGTCTTGCAGCGAGCCGTCGTCAGACAGAAGCACATGCATTTCTCAAGCGCTTTGAGAAGCAGAGGGGAATGAAGACAATGACCCAAATTAAAATCGGAACGCCGTTATGCAAAGCGTGCCGCTCATCACCAAAACATTTAAACCAGAGGAATTCAGAATCCTCCGAGGCTGACCTCTTCCTCAACCTCTATTCACTTAATTCCAATGAAGGTCAGTCAAAGCCACGCGGGCTGATTTAAATGTGAGCCTCACACCTGGGAGCGGTCCACCCTCTGACATTTAAGCCGGGCTTATGAAAGCCTAGACATATACACTTAGTGACTGGTGCTAAGTGGAGTGAAGCCCACAGGATCTCAGCAGGTTTTGGCCCTTTGAAGCTGACAGGCCTGCTCCCTCCTGGCACACCGTGACTCCACTCTCTGCTTTATAGGTAATTTATTCAGCTGAATAATTAAGGGCCAGTTGGCAGGAGAAAGGATGAATAGCAATAAGCAGGAAGAAAGGCTCTGCTTCCTTCAGCTGGTTAAAGCCAAGCTGCCCGGAACCAGCCACGATCCAAAACATTCTTATCTGGAACGGGCCCTGCTGCTTTTGTGCATCAGGAACAGGAAACACGCGACAGCAGAGACGGAGGAATTAGTCCAGCCTCATTTTTTACCTGATTACATTACCTGATAATCTGCTAATAAGGAGTCTTTGACACTGGGTTCATTGCTATTATGCTAAACGCTCAGTTTAGTTTATTTATTGCAGCACCAACTCAGAAAATGCAACTGCAACGAATCCCACTGAGCTGCTCCAGGAGACGGAGGCAGAACCGGGCTCAGGCTGGGTCTGGTTCTGCCTCCGCCGACTGGGGTGAAGGGACAGAGAGGAGACAAAACAACAGTAGACAGGGTCAAGGCGGCGCTGGCATTTGGGCTCAAACCAGGCTGCCTGCGTTTCATCGTGGGCTCAGACTGAGGCTAAAGCAACAGGACTGATATTAACTGACCTTCACATGAGATCCATCCAATACTTCAGTGACCTCCTGGTGGCGCTGGAGGAAAAGTCAGCGGCGCATCGGAGTCAGAGGGCTTCATTCTTTGGGGATCATTGCGCTGAGTCACCTGCTACTGTTCTGCTTGGTTCTGGTGCTGGTGCTGGTTCTATCAGGCAGCGGCGTTTCACCACAGACGTACAGGTGCGCTCACTCTCGGGCTCCCGGCTCTGTTTCCGTGTAATTGAGGCCTCCGTGATAAGCCGAGGTCAGCAAAATAATGGAGCACGGAGTCCATTAAAACATGAGCACAATGAGGTGGGAGGCAAACACTGCGATGGCTTCTGACCCCACTTCATTATTGTGCAAATGGAGCGATTTTACGCCGGGTTTGTGTCTGTTCTGACAGAACAGGTACGAGCGGAGCCAAAAACAAAGACGTGAAACGGACCGCACTTTGAATATGAGGTAGAAACCTGCAGGGAGCGGCAGAGAATTCCTGCTGTTAAAAGCTCGGTGTCCTTAGGTCTTCATTCACATCTCTGGTGGAGCCCTGAGCCCAGGGGGCTGTGTGTGTGTGTGTGTGTGTGTGTGTGTGCGTGTGTGTGTGCGTGCGTGCGTGCGTGCGTGCGTGCGTGCTTGTGTGCGTGTGTGTGTGCGTGCGTGCGTGTGTGTGTATGTGTCCGCGCGCGCGTGCATACGCGTGTGTGCGCGTGTGTGTGTGTGGTCAGATCAGGCATCTGCAGGAGCCTCTTAGGGCCCGAAGCTGCTGCTACAGACTGGAAGCAGCGACAGATTATTGGGCTGCGGTTTCACACTCGCTGACATCTTGGCATTTGGAGACTAATGAGTTTCATTGTCATTTACCGAGTCTCAGACACTGACTCTGCACAGACGGCGATGTGCCTTTGATGGAACTTGCGTTTGGCTGCGTCCTCCAGCTTTTTCCTCAGCTTGTTTAATAACATTGTCTCAGCGTGAACGACGTGTGATTTCCTGTTTGTCCTGATACATGACTACTTGGCTC